>NW_012114577.1:4781165-4781485 GCF_000951035.1 Colobus angolensis palliatus
CCATCAAAAAGTGGATGAAGGATATGAACAGACACTTCTCAAAAGAAGACATTTATGCAGCCAACAGACACATGAAAAAATGCTCATCATCACTGGACATCAGAGAAATGCAAAGAAAAACCGCAATGAGATATCATCTCACACCAGTTAGAATGGCGATCATTAAAAAGTCAGGAAACAAAAGGTACTGGAGAGGATGTGGAGAAATAGGAACCCTTTTACACCGTTGGTGGGGCTGTAAACTAGTTCAACCATTGTGGAAGACAGTGTGGTGATTTCTCAAGGATCTAGAACTAGAAATACCATTTGACCCAGCCATC
>NW_012114577.1:4785525-4797720 GCF_000951035.1 Colobus angolensis palliatus
CAAATTATGAAAAGTGCCGATTCACTTATCTTAACTCACTGCCTGTGATAAGGTAAGGGAAGAGAGAGATGAGCTAACGAAGGAACTGTGCAATTTTCAAGCAAATGTCAGAGGATGTATTTCCAACCCAGGATTTGTTGGTTTGGAAAATAAAACCACTTTCTCATTCTCAGCATCTTCAGCTGGAAAATTGTTTTTTTTTTTTTTTTTTTGAGACAGAGTCTTGCTCTGACATCCAGGCTGGAGGGCAGTGGCGTGATTTCGGCTCACTACAACCTCCACCTCCCGGGTTCAAGCGA
This sequence comes from Colobus angolensis palliatus, assembly GCF_000951035.1. Classification (NCBI taxonomy): domain Eukaryota; kingdom Metazoa; phylum Chordata; class Mammalia; order Primates; family Cercopithecidae; genus Colobus; species Colobus angolensis. The sequence continues at coordinate 4,785,825 of NW_012114577.1, forward strand.
TTTTTGTGCCTCAGCCTCCCGAGTAGCTGGGATTACAGGCACTTGCCACCAGGCCCTGCTAATGTTTGTATTTTTAGTAGATACGGGGTTTCGCCATATTGGCCAGGCTGGTCTCGAACTCCTGACCTCATGTGATCCGCCTGCCTCGGCCTCCCAAAGTGCTGGGATTACAGGCTTGAGCCACCGCACCGGGCCCTGAAAAAAAATTCTTGAAGTAAGAAATACTCTCGGGGAAAAGATCAAATCCAGGATGTGACTAGTATAACAGAGCCTTGGGGCAAGATTAAAACAAAGTGTCCCTATAAGGCCCTTTGTCATGGTCACATAAAAATTTAAAGGACTTCACAGATCCTTTCTGTTTCTGAGAACCTTAGGAACATTGTTCCACAGCACTCTGACTTGTAGCCCTAAGTGGAAAGGAGCTTATCTTGAAGATAATTGTGAATGTGGCTTTTGTTTAAGGAAATGGATTGGAATTTGATAAAAGACTTTAAAGGAGTTGTACCAAGTTGGACTCAAGGGAAGCAGAAAGAGTTCAAAATGCAAAGACACTTCGGGACTCCCGCTCCCTTTGGTCAAAAGCAGAACCAGGTGCAAGCATTGCTCAATCACTATGGAAAGGGGCGGACAACACAGGGCAGATTCAAGAGCTCAGATGGTAGAACCAAGAGCAATGGAGAATACTGGATCAGGAAACCAAAGCCAGAGAGCAGTAACCTGTAAACGAGGACCCTGAGCGAGGAGCTTTCTGCGTGTGCCCTGCTCCTGACTCTGGAGTCAAGGGAACTCATGATACATGTTTTGTTGATTTCCTAACTGCTATGAATCAGTCACTGCTATGGACCAGAGATAGCAGCTACCCCTGTCTCACCCTTAGATATTGGGTGGAGGAGAGGTAGATACTAAAGTAATTTGCAGGTATCCAGAGCCAGAGGACTCATCTTTGAGGAGACTGTTCTGCATTTGGACCTGATGCAGAACACAAGAAACTGGACTTCAACTCAGGCGCCATAATTGGATGAGTCTTTGAGGAGTATTGGGAGAGGAGTTTATTTTGACTAATAGTGAGTAATAGGTGTAGTAGAAGTGACATTCTAGGACTTCTATTCCCAGGCATTGTGGCTTCTGTTTTCAACTTTTTGCATTCCAGTTGCTGTGAAAAAGGAGTTCAGGATAGACTATGAAATCACGAGGAACCACACAGAAGTGAAAGCCCTAGCGAGCCTCCAGCCATCGCAGCCACCTTGGCTGAGGTTCCAGGTGTGTTAGGGAAGCTGTCTTTGTTGTTCCAGCCTCAGTGAAGCTGCCCGCTGAATGTAGATGCAAGTATGACCTCAGCCAACACGGCGAGAAGCAGAGTCAAGGTATCCCGACCAAGTCCTGAGCAACTGCAAAATCATGAGCAAATAAATGGGGACAGTTGTTTCAAGTCACTAATTTTAGGGGTGATTTTTATACAGCAAGGGATAATGACACTAGCCAGCACACAGAAGATGATGAAGTTTTCATGTTCCACATTACAATTCACAATCCTAAAAGATCTGCTCTCCTGCCTGCCGTGTTTACCTCATCTGGTGTTCCCTGCATCAGCTTGGGATTTTGTAACAAAATATCATAAGCAACAGAATTTTACTTTCTCACAGTTCTGGAGGCTGGAAAGTCCAATATTAAGTTTCCAGCAATGTTTGGTTTCTTCCTGCTGACAGCTCCCTGATGTCCTTTCTTTTTCTTTCTTTCTTTTTTTTTTTGAGACGGAGTCTCACTCCGTCGCCCAGGCTGGAGTGCAGTGGTGCAATCTCAGCTCACTGCAACCTCTGCCTCCTGGGTTCAAGCTATTCTCCTGCCTCAGCTTCCCAAGTAGCTGGGATTACAGGTGCCCACCACCATATCTGGCTAATTTCTGTATTAGTAGAGACATGGTTTCCCCATGTTGGCCAGGCTGCTCTTGAACTCCTGGCCTCAGGTGATCTGCCCACCTTGGCCTCCCAAAGTGCTGGGATTACAAGTGTGAGCCACCATGCCCAGCCCTGATGTCTTTTCTTATAAAGGCACTAATTGCATCATGAGAGCCCTACCCTCAGGCCGGGCACAGTGGCTCACACCTGTAATCTCAGCATTTTGGGAGGCCAAGGTGGGTGGATCACAAGGTCAGGAGTTCAAGACAAGCCTGGCCAATATGGTGACACCCCGTCTCTACTAAAAATAGAATAATTAGCCAGGTATGGTGGCACATGCTTGTAGTCCCAGCTACTTGGGAGGCTGAGGCAGAAGAATCACTTGAACCCGGAAGGCGGAGGTTGCAGTGAGCCAAGATCTGCACTCCAGCCTGGGCAACAGAGCAAGACTCTGTCTCAAAAAACAAACAAACAAGCAAAAAAACAAGAGCCCCACCCCATGACTTCATCTAAGCCTAAGCACATCCCTGCCAAAACTCCCATCTCTAAATACCATCAAATTGGAGGTTAAGGCTTCATAAGAATTTTATCCAACAGTTGAATAAAATTCTCTCCATAACATTCCCTTTCTTACTTTTGTCCAGTAACATTGACTCTTCTGTTTCTCAAACATGACAATCTTGCTCATCATACCTTGGGCTGTGCAATGGCTGTTCCCCCTCTAGAATATGGTGCCTCCCAGATATTCACTGGCTCCTTCTGATTATCTAGCCTCAGAGTAAATGCTGCTAATATTTCCTTGGAATGGCTTTCTGTCACCACTCAATGGGAAGTATGCCACCTAAACACTCTATCACATCGCCCTGTAGTACTTCGATCACATAATTTAAGACTCCCTGAAATAATCTTATTCAGTTATTTGTTTGCTTGCTTGTTTGCCCATCCCCCACCATGCAATGTCCATGACTGTGAGTACCTTATCTGTCACTCTTACGGCTGTATCTGTGGTATCTAGAATAGTACCCAGCACATGGTGGGCATAGTTATTTTTTTAATTTAATGAATAATCTACAACATGTCTACATTGTGGAACTGATAAATGATGTCGTATACTTACCTCTATTCATCAAACACTTATTTTACCAAACACTTGTTCACTAGGAATTAAAAATGAAGCAGATATAAACTTTGACTTTCCAATAACTCCCTGTGGATGTATATTGTGCATAGAGGGGGGAAGAGCATAAACAAAAACTTTCCTACTGTGTGATAAACGTACTAATAGGAGTGTACATGAGAAGTATGGAAACGTGGGCTTGGGTGCAGTAAATTCTACCTGGAGGGAGAAGGAGAAGCAGATCCTGGAGAGCCACAAAGGACATTTTAGCTGCTCCTTGAAGAATGAGTTGCTAGCAAATGGGTAAGGAGGTGAAGGGCAAGCATTCCACACAAAAGAAATAGCATGCTGGAAGAAACCTAAGTATCCACGGATAGGTGAATGGACGGATAAAATATGGCACAATCATCCCTAGGTATCTGCAGAGAAATGGCTCCAAGACCCACATGGATACAGAAATCCACAGATGCTCAAGTCCTTTATACAAAGTGGTGTAGTATTTGCAGGCCACGTGCTGTGGCTCATGCCTGTAATCTCAGCACTTTGGGAGGCCAAGGTGGGTGGATCACCAGAGGTCAGGAGTTTGAGACCAGCCTGGCCAACATGGTGAAACCCCGTCTCTACTGAAAATACAAAAATTAGCCGGGTGTGGTAGCACATGCCTGTAGTTCCAGCTACTCGGGAGGCTGAGGCAGGAGAATTACTTGAACCTAGGAGGTGGAGGTTCCAGCCTGGGTGACAGAGTGAGACCCCGTCTCAAAAAAAAAAAAAAAAAAAAAAAAAGAAAGGTTACGATCCTAACTTTTATGTTATGTGTATTTTACCACAATTAAAAAGTTGAAAAATAACAGAACTAGCATGAACAAAAATATAAATGGTGTAGTAGCTTGGATGTAGAGAGGGCGCAAGAAGGAGGGAGAGCAGGAGATGTGGCTGGCGGGAAGAATGGGGCCGGGTTGTAATGAGCCTATGTATCATCATGAAATTTGCACTTTATTCAATAGCTATTGTGGAAATGGGAGCAAAACCCAACTCTGGACATGGAAGACCTATGTCTCCACAGCTGCCGTCCTACAACCAAGATTACAAACTTCCCAGGTCTATACCACCAGTAAGGATCGTATGGCCAGGGGCAGAGGTTATTGAGCCTTGGAGGCTGGAAGAGGTGGGAAGCAAGGACTGGGGATCCTAAAGAGGAAAGGATTAGGGGAGGAGCTGTTGGAGTGGACAGGGTATGGGAACCGATGGCGCAGGGCGAAGAGTATGTTGACCCCTTCATGTAGCTCAGAGGGTTGGGAGCAGTGAGGGCAGCTCTGGGCTTCACTCTCTTCAGATCAATCATTTTCCCATCTCGCTCCTACTCTCCTCACCACGGACATGCTGGGGGAGTGAGGTGGTAGGAACCGGAGGGAGATGCAGTGGCAGAGACCAAGATGAGTGTCTTTCCATCCTTCTCTTTCCTCCATACTCAATGCTATGGTCTAGTGTTGGGGTGAGAGGAGCAGTGGGGATAGAATGAGGAGGAGGAGATGGAAAGTCTCTCTCCCTCTCTTAGTTGCTCTCTCTGTCTTAGTCTCTTTCTCCTCCCTTCTTCCACTGAAGGTCCTATTTCCATCAGATACTGATACTAGAACTGGGAGGGGTGGTGGGGGTGGTAACATGGTAGACAGCCCCGGCTAGACTTGGACACGGTATCATGCAGTGATGCTTCTGCAACAGCCAAGGAACAGGGGAGGGAGAGGGAAAACATGAACGCGCACGCGCGTGCGTGTGTGTGTGCGCGCGTGTGTGTGTACACCTCCAGTGTTATAGAGTGAGGCAAAGGGAATCCTGGAATCACCGGCTGTGGACAAGGTAAGTGCCCAGCATAAATAAACATACTGCAGTCAGTAGGTGACAGAAACCTTCTCGCCCATGGAGGCATGGCACACAGCAAGGCAGGTGGCCTGGCAGACAGTATTGTTCTATCTACCAAGGTGACTCCCTGGGCTTGGTGCCAAGTGCCGCAGAACCCCACAGGAGTGCTACTGGCCTTTCGTGGAAAGAATAGCTACCACAAGGCAAGGCCAAGAGAGTGTCAGTTGGAGAAAAGTAGGCTAGTCATTTGCTGGTAAGCTTGCCTTTTTAAGTTTTTTTTTTTTTTTTCCTTTGAGATGGGGTCTCACTCTATCACCCAGGCTGGAGTGCAGTGGCATGATCTCAGCTCACTGCAACCTCTGCTTTCTAGGCTCACATGATCCTCCCATTTCAGCCACCCAAGTACTTGAGACTACAGGCATACACCACCATACCCAGCTAATTTTTTGTATTTTTAGTAGAGACAGGGTTTTGCCATGTTGCCCAGGCTGGCCGCGAACTCCTGAGCTCAAGCAATCTGCCCGCCTTGGCCTCCCAGAATGCTGGGACTACAGGTGTGAGCCACAGTGCCCAGCCTTTAAAAAAATTTTTTTTTAAATCAAGAATCTTTGAGAAAATATTTCAAATTTGTCTTTAAGCCTTTTGCTGAACTTCTAGAAAAGTTCTACTTCTATGCATGGCTTTTCTAAAACAGCACAAACCACAAAGGTTTTGAATGGCACATTTGCCTTCTTCACCAAAGCTCCATTCCATCATTATTAGAAGTAACTGTTTAAATTCAATTTTTGGCAGGGTGCAGTGTCTCACGCTTGTAATCCCAGGAGTTTAGGAGGCCAAGGCAGATGGGTCACCTGAGGTCAGGAATTCGAGACCAGACAGACCAACATGGTGAAATCCCGTCTCTACTGAAAATACAAAAATTAGCCAGGCGTGGTGGTGCATGCTTAAAGTCCCAGCTGCTTGGGAGGCCAAGGCAGATGGGTCACCTGAGGTCAGGAATTCGAGACCAGACAGACCAACATGGTGAAATCCTGTCTCTACTGAAAATACAAAAATTAGCCAGGCGTGGTGGTGGGTGCCTGAAGTCCCAGCTGCTTGGGAGGCTGAGACAGGAGAATCGCTTGAACCTGGGAGGTGGAGGTTGCAGTGAGCTGAGATCACACCACTGAACTCCAGACTGGGTGACAAGAGCGAGACTCCATTTCAAAAATAAATAAATAAATAAAATTAATTAATTAATTAAATTTTTAAATGAGTCAGTTTAATGGTCAAAATCTTATAAATAAACAGCACTTCAAGCAAAATAGCACTTGTATATAATTTTAAAGATTCAAAATATACAAATGATTCATTGGGTTATACAACACCAACAGTTTTCCATCGAATGAAAACGTAAGAGTACTACCTTGGAGGAACCTTGTCCTCAGTCATATTCTTGTCACAATCCACACGTCTCACTGACAATTGATTGTCAGAGTCAATGGCAAAGTAAACTCCTCAGTGACTCAATGGATTTTGTGTTTGTCCTCCCTGCCTTCCCAGACTCCAGACAAGTTGGAAGGAATGGAGTGGAACACTAATCATTTAATTACAATCACAAGTCACTAACCAGTAAGCCACAGCTTCCTGCTCTCTAGCTGCTATTTCCGTAGAATTTACTGTGAAATAGATGGAATTGTGTACTGACTTTAAAAAAGCATCCGATAAAAATACCATTCATTCAGTTATATAAGGAGCTATAAGATAAGCTTGAAAATAGAGTTTATTAATTTTTGAGGCTAGGCGCAGTGGCTCATCCCTGTAATTCCACTGCTTTGGGAGGCCAAGGCAGTAGGATCACTTGAGGCCAGGAGTTTGTGACCAGCCTGGGCAACATAGTGAGACCCTGTCTCTACAAAAAAATTAAAATAAAAAAGTTAACAGGGTGTGGTGGCATGTGCCTGAAGTCCCAGCTACTCCAGAGGCTGAGGTGGGAGGATCACTTGAGCCTAGGAGCTCAAGGCTACAGTGAGCTGTGATCACACCACCACAGTCCAGCCTGGTGACAGACCCTGACTCTAAAGTAACAGTTTTTTTTTTTTTCTTTTGGACAGAGTCTTGCTCTGTCACCCAGGCTAGATTTGGGAAGCCGAGGCGGGCAGATCACCTGAGGTCAGGAGTTCAAGACCAGCCTGGCCAACATGGTGAAACCCTGTCTCTACTAAAACTACAAAATTAGCTGGGCATGGTGGTGCATGCCTGTAATCTCAGCTACTTGGAAGGCTGAGGCCAGAGAATAGCTTGAACCCAGGAGGTGGAGGTTGTAATGAGTCAAGATCACGCCACTGCTCTCCAGCCTGGGTGATTAGAGTGAAACTCTGTCTCAATAAATAAATAAGTAGAAATTTAAAAGTAAGCAAAAAAAAAAAAAAAAAAAGAAGAAGAAGAAAAGAAAAGAAAAAAGAAAAAGAAAGTTCTGGAATCCTGCCCCGGCTTTCAAAATTCTGGGGGAAAAATGTTCTAGAAGGGTATTCCTGTACAACCTCCATAAAAATAGCTGTGCTCACACATATGTAGCTTGTTCATCTATGCATCACCTATGTAATGAATGGAACCATGGCAGCTACTCTAAGACAGGCAGGTGTATAAACATATATTTATATGCGTATACATAAAATGACTCATCACATATATGTCCTTGCCTACTAGTGTGTAATTATTTTAGGGCGGTTTCAATGTTGATTTTATCTTTATTTATCTGTCTGGTTGTAGCTCAGTGCCTTGATCATGGTAAGTATTAAATGAATGTTGGCTGATGTCTGGTCTGCTGGGGTCACAAATGTTCAAGATGCATGCAGAGGTAATGGGGTTGGACAAGTTTTGCTAAAACGTATTCATTCTTTAAATGCATAAACTGTACTCTCTTCCGGAGCACATTTCCAACATCAAATATTGAAGATGTCTACACACTTAATTTTATTTTTTCCATGACAAATAGGCTCATTAGATGGGACACTTCAGGCCAAGAATGACATACGACTTCATAACACTCTGCCCGTGATGTCATCACAAGCACTTAGCCCCAGTTCATTTAGCTTATATAGTACTGGCCACCAATATCATCTGAGGTTACAATATCGTTCAGGCGTCTAACGTCATCACTTTCCATTCCCTCTAGCTCCAGGAGTCTCATTTTAGCCGTGGGGATCATGCGGCATGGCATGTCTATAATGTCACTTGTAGAGATACCGTTACCGGTTTGCCCCTACTGTCCAGTGACCCCACTCCGAAAGCAAGCATCACGTGGTTTAGAAGAGGAGGATCGAAGCAGAGGGCTTTGCCTGCAGTAAATATTTCACACAGAAGATGTGAACAAGGCTCTGAATTCACTGACAAATTTGGCCATAATACCCATGTCACTAGAACGCACATCACATTTTACCGAGAGTGAGTGAAAATAGAATAAAAATCCCCACTCTGAATATCAAGAGCTTCAGTGATCCTGCAAATCCCCCTGCAATTTTATCCAGATTGCCATCCCAGTGGTGGAAACGGGGATTTTAGGAACCCATTTTTCTACCCGGGAACATCACTTTAGGACAATCATCTTTATTTCATTGCTATTCAGTTCTGGACCCATAAACATAAAGAGGGAAATACAGAAATAGAATCGGAAGGGCAGGGGAAGAAAAGAGCGGAACAAAACACTTTTTAAGAGCTACATGGACTTAATGGAATTTCCTTTCTATATAATCCTCAGGATCATTAAAAATAGGTCCTGACTGCCTTTTTTGGTTCTGCAAAATTTCTAGGTCTTGTACCCCTTCTAACATAGACACCATGCTGATGGGTAGGAGTGCTTAGGACCGGGGTCCCTTGCAGAGCAGCTGCACATAAGCTAGCATTTGCTAGTCCTCCGTGAGTCGGTTGCCAGGTTTCTGTAGTGTTAGAATAGTAAACAGTTGTTTCTCAGAAACAGAGATAGGGTTATCCACAACCTCACACACTAAATTTAAATTTAATAAAACTCTTTCCTAATCATCGAGATCAGTGATTTTCAACCAGGGTAGGGATGAGCAGAGATCTGTCTCCAGGGAGTTTGGGGAAGGAACCAGCATGTGGAATTCAAAAAAGTCCCCAAGTGATTCTGTATCCCACCTCCAAATTCCGATGTCTCATCAGAGAATCGCTGGCACAGTGCTAGGAGGCCGATGGAGGTCCCTCCAGCTTTTTCTGCAATTTGCCCACAGTGCTCCTGACGTTTCCAAAAGGGAGCACTCGGGGAAGATCACACAGAGGAGACATTGAAAGTCCTTGGCTACCCTCCCTGATGTTGCCCTGTGAACTTTCTCACAGCTATCAGGGGGTAGCTAAAGAGACAGAAGAGTCTAATGAGGATGAGGTGGGTATAATTAAATGTTGACAACAGTTGACAGAGAGTCTTAAGTTTGATCCTTGGAGCTGTGGGAGATTTAGAGTGGGAATTTGAATGTCATCAACCATGTCTTCTACAGTCCCTGAAGAGGTTGGCCCTGGTAGGTCATGCCTGTAATTGCAGCAGTTTGGGAGGCCAAGGCAGGTGGATCACCTGAGTTCAGGAGTTCGAGACCAGCCTGGCCAACATGGCAAAACCTCGTCTCTCCTCAAAACACAAAAAATTAGCCGGGTGTGGTGGTAGGCGCCTGTAATCCCAGCAGTTTGAGAGGCTGAGGTAGGAGAATTGCTTGAACCTGGAAGGCAGAGGTTGCAGTAAGCCTAGATTGTGTCGTTGCACTTCAGCCTAGGCGACAGAGCAAGACTTTGTCTCAAAATCAAATCAAATCAAATCCCTGAAGAACAGGGATGGCTGCACAGACAAACAGCAATGAAGTATGGCAACGAAGGCTGAAGATGGAAGTAGACACGTCCTTCCACAGAATCCCCTGCTTTCATGTTATCAGCTTGGGAGGGAGGCTTTCTTCTTGCAAAAGTGGGAAAGCACAGATGTCATTTGTTTGAGCCATGACTGAAAAGACCCTTTGACCTTTGAAACCAAAATGTGTACAAGGGCTGGGTGTGGTGGCTCATGCCTGTAATCCCAGCACTTTGGGAGGCTAAGGCAGGAGGATTTCTTGAGCCCAGGATCTCAAGACCAGGTTGGGCAACATAGTGAGACCCTGTCTCCACAAAAAATAAAATAAAATAAAATTGGCTGGGTGTGGTGGTGCACACCTGTAGTCCCAGATATTCAGGAGGTTGAGGTAGGAGCTTAGCTTGAGCCAGGGAAGTCAAGGCTGCAGTGAGCCGTGATCATGCCACTGCACTCCAGCCTGGACAAAAGAGCAAGACTCTGTCTCAAAAAAAAAAAAAAAATGTGTATAAGGAAACCAAAAACAAGCCAGTGTTTTAAAAATTGCTGGTAATGTTCTGTTTGGTAAGCCATAAAGAATTGCACATGCATAACTGTGGGGAAGACAGTTTCCTAGTTCTGAAACTAATTCTTGAATTGGACATTTAGTTATGAAATTAAAAGGGAAATCCCAAAATGGGAAATGGGGACCTGTGTGGCAGACATTCTTGGATGGCTTCCCAACAAATGGTCTTATTATACTCCAGGAGGTCTCAAAGTGGTCCTGAGGCCTTTTAGACGGTCTCCAAGGTCAGAACCACTTTTCTAATAATACTAAGACACTATTTGCCTTTAACCCTCTCAGCCTGCCCTGAGTCGACAGTGAAGTGTTCCTCACGCTACCTGACATTCAGTAATAAAACAGATTGCAGGAGCAGATGGGAGAATCCAGGTGTCTTCCATTAAGACAGACAATGAACAGATGTGCAAAAATGTAAAACAATGCTATGGTACCGCTAATGTCTTTGGAAAATAGAGTTATGTTTCGTAAAAACGCATTCTTTATATGAAATGTATGTTCACATGTCATGGGTTTGCTGTTCATTTCAAATTAGTATACTAGCTTTTAAATGCTCCAGTTTTAATTTCTAATATGGTAAATATTGATAGATATAATGCACATTTAAAAAAAAAAGCTTTTTATATCTGAGTGCGGTGACTCATGCCTGTAATCCCAGCACTTTGGGAGGCTGAGATGGGTGGAAAACCTGAGGTCAGGGGTTCAAGACCAGCCTGGCCAACATGGTGAAACCCTGTCTCTGCTAAAAATACAAAAATTAGGCCAGGTGTGGTGGATCATGCCTGTAATCCCAGCACTTTGGGAGGCCAAGGCGGGCGGATCACCTGAGATCAAGAGTTTGAGACCAGCCTGGCCAACATGGTGAAACCCCATGTCTACTAAATTAACTGGGCTTGGTGGAGGGCGCCTGTAGTCCCAGCTGCTTGGGAGGCTGAGGCAGAAGAATCGCTTGAACACGGGAGGTGGAGGTTGCAGTGAGCTGAGATCGCACCACTGCATTCCAGACAGAGTGGGACTCCATCGCAAAACAAAACAAAACAAAAAACCAAAAATTAGCTGGGCATGGTGGTGGGTGCCTGTAATCCCAGCTACTCAGGAGGTTGAGGCACGAGAATCACTTGAACCCGGGAGGTGGAGGTTACGGTGAACCAAGATCACGCCATTGCACTCCAGCCTGGGCAACAAGAGTGAAACTCTGTCTCAAAAAAAAAGAAAAAAAAAATTAAGAAAAAAGAAAAGCTCTTTATAGTTCTGCAACTTTTAAGAGTCTAAAGGGGTCCCAAGAACAAATTTCGAGCATAGCTGCTATGGTGAATGTCTGAGGCAGATTGAGGTAAACAGAAGACAGGCTCAAGGTCAGAGCTACCAGCCAGAGGCTCCACTCAGTGGCCCGGAGGGGTCACTATTTCTGTGCAGTAACCTGTGCCTTGGCACCCCTAGAGGGAAGCCATAGAACCCAGTAGCCATTCCCAATCGCCTTTTTCTTTGCCTGCCTCCCACCAAAGAACCTGGGGAAAACAAAATAAGTTAACAAATAATTGTTTTCCTGGCCTACTTTGCAGTCTGTAGTGGCCAAGTGTCTCCATCCTCACTGAGGAGACATAAAGAGAAGTAGATGGGGATTGTTTCCTTCTTTCTTT
>NW_012114577.1:4797950-4807106 GCF_000951035.1 Colobus angolensis palliatus
TTCTTTCTTTTTTTGTTTGAGATGGAGTCTCACTCTGTCACCCAGGCTGGAGTGCAGTGGTGCTATCTCAGCTCACTGCAAACTCCGCCTCCTGGGTTCAAGTGATTGTCCTGCCTCAGCCTCCCACGTAGCTAGAATTGCTAGGTGTGCCTGGCTAATTTTTGTATTTTTGGTAGGGATGGAGCTTTGCCATGTTGGCCAGGCTGGTCTCGAACTCCTGACCTCAGGTGATCCACCCGCCTCAGCCTCCCAAAGGGCTGGGATTACAGGTGTGAGCCACCGTGCCTGGCAGTTTCTGAGAAAGATTGTGCTTTCTCACAAAAGCTACAGGTGAGAGAAAAGAACATGCCGGCACTTCCCCTCTCTCTTGCCTTAAAGGCCTGGAGCTGAGGCAGCCATGCTGCAACTGTGAGGGGCCAAGCACATGGCCTTTGGGATGGTGGAATGGGAAAACTGACTTAGACAGCGCCAGGTGCAGCCTCCATGCTCTTTTTGTCACATCGGAAAACTAAACCCCATTCGCGTAAGCTACTCTAGTTCAATTTTCTGTGTTTAGCATCTAAAAACATGGCTCAGGGATACAGTTAATCTACGGAGTTGTGGTGCCAGGATGCTAACCTGCTCTGTGCAGCCCAGTGAAGAATTGTCTCTGTGGCTGGTGGAGTGCAGTGCAGATTTAGGTTGCCTTGAGAAAAAATGTTTTATTGTGCATTTTGTCTTAAGTGTACTGAGAGACTGCTCTGTGCTTAAAAAAGCAAACAACATGGCCTAGCACAGTGGCTCACGCCTGTAATCCCAGCCCTCAGAGGAGTTACAGTGGTTGCCTTGAGCTGTGATTGTGCCACTGCACTCCAGTTTGAGTGACAGAGACTCCATCTCAAACAACAGCAACAAAAAACAACATATCCCCTAAAATGTGTGCTTACGGAATGTGCTTCCATTTTGCCTGAAAGTTGCTGAAAGCTGTTGCCGGGCTGAAAGTTGAAGGAGGTGTCCAAGGTGTCCAAGGCTCTGGCAAGAGCAGCACTGTTTGGGCACCAGAAGCAGACTGTGGGATGGAGGAGGGAAAGGGGCTACACCCTTCCCCACACACCCAGCCAAATTTCACACCTAGCTCCTGGGAATGTGACTGTCCCATGCAGTGCCACCCATAGAGCCAAACCTCTAAGACAAGCAAGTGGAGGTGGTCATGCAAGTCAGCCTCTCCTCTGTTTGAGCCCCAGTTGCTTTTGCTGGAACTCATGACTCTGACTCTGGTCTCTGATCTCTGATTCTGGTCTCTATAGTTTGATGTTTGCCTCAGTGTGTGGCATTCAAAAGTCCTTTGCCCTCTCCGTTCACTGCACCTCCCACCAACTTAGATGAAACTCTTGTGCTTGCTCCTGGTCCTTTTATCTGTCAATATTTGCCATATTACAAATAAAAATTAAGACACTTAAAATATGATGTTACTTCTCACTTATTAAGTGAGGACATGTGGTGTTTGGTTTTCTGTTCCTGTGTTGGTTTGCTAAGGATAATGGCCTGTAGCTCCATCCATGTCCCTGCAAAAGACATGATCTCGTTCTTTCTTATGGCCGCACAGTATTCCATGGTGTATATGCACCACATTTCCTTTATCCAGTATGCCATTGATGGGCATTTGGGTTGATTCCATGTCTTTGCTATGGTGAATAGTGCTGCAATGATCATGCACATGTGTAGGTCTTTAGAGTAGAATGATTTCTATTCCTTCAGGGACGTACTCAGCAATGGGATTGCAGGTCAGATGGTATTTCTGTCTTGAGGTCTTTCAGGAATCGTCACACTATCTTTCCCGATGGTTGAACTAATTTACACTCCCACCAACAGTGTATATGAGAACACATGGACACATGGAGGGGAACAACGCACACTGGGGCCTGTTGGAGAATGAAGGGTGGGAGGAGAGAAAGGATCAGGAAAAATAACCAATGAGTTAATTCATACTAGGCTTAATACCTGGGTGATGAACTAATCTGTACAACAACAACCCCCACACGACACAAGTTTACCTGTGTAAACCAAAACCACAATTACTTTTGCATCAGCCTAATAACAAACCTAATAATGTACCCCTGAACTTAAACTAAATGTTAAAAACATTATATTAATTCATTGAAAAATAACAAGTTATTACAGATGAACATAAATGTAACATACCATCCCCAAGGTTGCTGTCTGATCAAGCCAGCCCTGGCTTACCTGGCAACGGGAAGAGGAGGGACTATGGCCTCTTCTGAAGTGAGGCAATCGTTCTGATGAATACAGAAATTAGCCGGGCGTGGTGGTGCGCACCTGTAATCACACACACACGAAATAATGTGTGTAAAGATAATATTCAAGAGCAGGCCAGGTGCAGTGGTTCATGCCTGTAATCCTAGTGCTTTGAAAGGCCAAGGCAGGAGGATTACTTGAGGCCCACAGTTTGAGACCAGCCTGGACAACATAGTGAGACCTCCCGTCTCTATAAAAATTTTAAAAATTAGCTGGGTATAGTGGCGTGCACCTGTAGTCCCAGCTACTAGGGAGGCTGAGGCAGAAGGATTGCTTGAGTCCAGGCGTTCAAGTTCACGATCATGCAGTGAACTATGATCTCACCACCGCACTCCAGCCTGGGTGATACAGTGACACGCTGTCTCACAAAAACAAAACAAAACAAAACCCCCAAACCCAGAGGCATCCCATCCAGTCATCAGTCATTATTACTGAAGTTGCAAGTTCTGACCTTCAGTGTGTGGCTTGGGGTGCAGCAGGTGGCTGGTGATTCTTCATGCCTTCATGCCCCACCCCTTTTCTTTTCTTTTCTTTTCTTTTTTTGAGACAGAGTCTCACTCTGTCGCCAGGCTGGAGTGCAGTGGTGTGATCTCGGCTCACTGCAAGCTCCGCCTCCCGGGTTCACGCCATTCTCCTGCCTCAGCCTCCTGAGTAGCCGGGACTACAGGCGTCCGCCACCACACCTGGCTAATTTTGTGTATTTTTAGTAGAGCCTGGGTTTCACCGTGTTAGCCAGGATGGTCTCAAATCTCCTGAGCTCATGATTTGCCCGCCTTGGGCTCCCAAAGTGCTGGGATTACAGGCAGGAGCCACTGTGCCCAGCCACTGCCCCACCTATCCCCTTTCACATCCCACTCACATTCCTCACACTGCACACTTCCCTGGTGCCTTATTTTTCCCTTATGACTACCCTTGTTTCACCAGTGTAAAGTATGTGTGTGTGAATGTGAAGGAGAAGGTGGGTATTTGTATGAGGGATGGGGTGGGCATCTGGCATGCACAGTGTGACTTTCCCCACACCCCATTCTCCTGGTGGTTAGAGACCTCCTTTAAGACCCAGGACAGAAACATTGCATGGGGAAGAGGGGGTGACAGATTGTATGGGATCTTTCTGAATCTTCCTTCAAACAACTTTTAATTAGCTGGTCCTTTCCTTCATATGTAATCTATGTAACAGCCAATCATGATCTTCCATTTATTTTCTAAAAACCTTAGTTCTGGCTTTTATTCCTAAACATATCTGCATGGTGAGCAGCCAGGCTGGGCAGCCACACCTAGGATTCCCTTTCCAGACCAGGGGAATTTAGATAATGAAGTCACAAACACACTGTAATTAAGACCTCCTGCTCCCCACCCCCCATCCTCTCTCTCTCTTTGCTTCTCAGGAGCTTCTCTTGTACTGCAGCAGCATAGCCAAGGAGGGGCATAGGGGTCTACAGAGCCCGCCGAGGTACCTGGTCTCAAAGACCTTATCATTGCCAACTCCAGCGAGGCATCTGAGTGAAGAGAGCTGTGCTCCGCTGCCTCTACCCTGCTGTAGGAAGAGAAAAATTGGCCATACTAACTCCGTTTTAAAATCCACCTCCATCTGGCCGGGCGCGGTGGCTCACACCTGTAATTCCAGCACTTTGGGTGGTCGAGGCAGGCAGATCACCTGAGGTCAGGAGTTCGAGACCAACCTGGCCAACATGGTGAAACCCTGTCTCTATTAAAAATACAGAAATTAGCCAGGCGTGGTGGTGCGCACCTGCAATCACACCTACTTGGGAGGTTGAGGCAGGAGAATCGCTTGAACCCAGGAGGCAGAGGTTGCAGTGAGCTGAGACCGCACCACCGCACTCCAGCCTGGGCAACAAGAGCAAAACTCTGTCTAAAAATAATAATAATAAACAAAATAAAATATGCCTCCATCTGTAAGGGAGGCAAAGACACCTGAGGTGAAAAGGTAAACACCTTGTGTAAAATTTGGTGAAAAGCCCAGAAATTAACTCGGGTCCTGGAACGCGTCCTGGGACGCTGCTCCCAGAACCATTGCTTCAGTGTTGTTAGCTCGGGAAGGGTCCTCCCCAGCAAACAACAGAGGATGTCCAAAGTAACAACTGGACTTAATAAAAGGAGCTTACATGAAGGAGGATTGAAGGTTGCTGCTGTCCTATGCGCGGGGACGCCCCGACTCCGACTGCAGGATCCAGGGTGTCCGTCTTCTGACTCCAGTGATGACTCTTCTGTGGTCTGGTGAGCTTTGGTTACATTTTGTCTTCTTTTGTGGGTTCTTTTATACCTACTTAAGGCTGATTTGCTGTGATATTTACTTCCACTAATAAAGTTTTAGTTTTCCCCTCCCCGCTACTACAGTGCTCGGCTTGTCCTTCCGACACCGTCTTGAAACACCTGCCTTCATTTAGTGGGCTGATCCCCTCAGCTCTCGCTCTTGCTTTCCTCTATATGCGTGCTGGGGAGAAGGCGGGTCAGGATTAGGGCACAGGAGTTAATGAAGCCGATTG
This sequence comes from Colobus angolensis palliatus, assembly GCF_000951035.1. Taxonomy (NCBI): domain Eukaryota; kingdom Metazoa; phylum Chordata; class Mammalia; order Primates; family Cercopithecidae; genus Colobus; species Colobus angolensis. Next base: position 4,802,750 of record NW_012114577.1, read on the forward strand.
ACTTACATGGGAGTCTAAGGTAGGATACCGGTCTTACCACCTCCATGGCCCAACCCATAAAGCAACTGGTGATGAGGCCAGGCGTAGTAACTCACGTCTGTAATCCCAGCGCTTTGGGAGGTCAACGCAGACAGATTGCCTGAGCCCAGGAATTCAAGACCAATCTGGTCAACATGGTAAAACCCCGCTTCTGCAAAAAATTAGCTGGGCATGGTGATGCGCATCTGTAGTCCCAGCTACCTGGAAGGCTGAGGTAGGGGGAACCTCTGAGCCCTGGAGGTCAGGGATGCAGCGAACCATGATTGCACCACTGCACTCCAGCCTGGGGAACAAAGTGAGACCCTTGACTCAAAAAAAAAAAAAAAAAGAAATTGGTAATGAGAAAGGGTTGGTGGGAATCTCCTGAATTTCAGGCCACTACAGAAGCAGCTTTCAATGTCCTTCAGTGCCCTCCCAAATTCAGGTCTGAGATTTAGCTGGACACTGGGTAGAACCGTGTTTTACATGTGACTTGGTGTTGGTAAAAGGCAACATTATAGAGAGAGAAAAAAATCACTCGACAAAGAATGAATTAAAGGGTTTCTTTTAGGTTAATGTAAAAGAGACAGACTAAAAATGAATTTCCAAACCAAGAAAGTATTCTTTTATCTGCAAGGACTATCATAAGTAATGGGAATCGTGGAACTTGAATAATTAATTTATTTTTGTTAAAGAAAGCAATGCACAACAGAAAGACAAAGTGGGAGGAGAAGAAGGGAGGAGACAAGAATAAGAAGAATAAGAGCAAAAAGAACAAGAACAAGAAGAAAAAGAGTAAGATGAAGCAAGAGCAACACCAGAAATGATGCATCCAATGTGCAGTAAAGTTATATTTTAAATCTAATTAGTAATATATGGTGATGTGTTATAAATATGCATTCACAATTAGTATGTAATAAATGTAATTTACTAGATTATTAGGCATCTTTGTTTAGCAAATAAATTATTATAGACATATAATTACATGTATTAAATTAGCAACAGTTTTCCTGTATTTATGGAATCAGTAAAATGTAATTATGCAGAGATATCCTTTTAGTGTACTATTAGAATGAGTCCGTAAGCATGTTGAATATTTTCTCTTTCCAATCTGCTTTCCATTATTTGATTAAATGAAGTCATGTAAGCAGAGCACTCTGCACTGTGCCAGCACATAGCATTTGCTCATAAACAATACTCATTATTCCTGGAATTAATCAATCAATATATATTTCCTGAATGGCTCAACTACTATGTACAGTTCAGACTGGAGGGAAAAAAAAAACTATTTTTTTTTTTTTTTTTTGAGACAGAGTCTCGCTCTGTTACCAGGCTGGAGTGCAGTGGCGTGATCTCAGCTCACTGCAACCTCTGCCTCCCGGGTTCAAGCAATTCTCCTGCCTTAGCCTCCCAAGTAGTTGGGACTACAGATGCGCGCCACCACGCCCAGCTAATTTCTGTATTTTTAGTAGAGACAGGGTTTCACCATGTTGGCTAGGATGGTCTCGATCTCTTGACCTCATGATCCACCCGCCTCAGCCTCCCAAAGTGCTAGGTTGTTTACAATCTACTTACTGCATTTGGAATTGATTCCTTCATCCTTTAGCATTTTGTATATATCTCTAGTGTAGGTTTTTATCTTTATTTTTTCTGTTTTGTTTTATGTGTTTTTCCTCTTCTTGACTCTAAATTCCTTGAGGTCAAGCCTACAGCACCATTACCTGAGATTTGGACATAGAAATTATGTTCTTTGAGTGGAACATTTTGATTTACTGAGTCAAACTCTGTAAATGTCTAATGATATGCTGTTTTCATGCCAAATGTACTGTAACCTAGAAGAATATAATTACCAGATTACATGGTTTCCTCTGAAATTTATGTATAAGCCAAGGATTCACAAGTACAAGATTTTTATTTATAATTTTTGTTTGTTTGTTTTTTGAGACAGAGTCTCACCCTGTTGCCCAGGCTGGAGTGCAACGGCACAATCTTGGCTCACTGCAGCCTCTGCCTCCCGGGTTCAAGTGATTCTCCTGCCTCAGCCTCCCGAGTAGCTGGGATTACAAGCATCCACCATCATGCCTGGCTAATTTTTGTATTTTTTGTAGAGATGGGGTTTCACCTGTTGACCAGGTTGGTCTCAAACTCCTAACCTCAGCTGATCCACCCGCCTCAGCCTCCCAAAGTGCTGGGATTATAGGCATGAGCCACTGTACCCAGCCAGATTTTTATTTAATTATTTATTTGTTTATTTATTTATTTTTTGACATGGAGTTTCAATCTTGTTTGTCCTGGCTGGAGTGCAATGGCACGATCTCGGCTCACTGCAACCTCTGCCTCCCGGGTTCAAGCAATTCTCCTGCCTCAGCCTCCAAGTAGCTGGGGTTATAGGCATGCGGCACCACGCCCAGCTAATTTTGTATTTTTTTAGTAGAGATGGGGTTTCACCATATTGGTCAGGCTGGTCTCAAACTCCTGACCTGAAGTGATGTGCCTGCCTCAGCCTCCCAAAGTGCTGGGATTACAGGTGCAAGCCACCTTGCCCGGCCCCAGATATTTTCATTTGTAATTGAAAGTGTAAAGATTGACAAAAAGGTTAGTGAGACCAAGATTGAATTAAGTTAAATAAACTTTGGTACAACTATACTATGGAACTACACAGCAATTAAAGTACTGTACATATACAGTGTACGTCTATATTCTGTGGTAGAAAGACCTGTAAGACACGCTGTTAAGCAACTCTCCTTCTAAGCTTGCCTAGTTTTGTTAATATAGTTTCATTCTTCTAGTAACACAGGCCTATCCCTCATCTCTTCTCAAGCTGAAGGAGTCATAAAGTCCTTTTCATGTCAAGGCCGGGCACAGCGGCTCACGCCTGTAATCCCAGCACTTTGGGATACCGAGATGGGTGGATCGCTTGAGGTCAGTAGCTCAAAACCAGCCTGGCCAACATGGTAAAACCCCGTCTTTACTAAAAATTAAAAAAAAAATTAGGCTGGCCTGGTGGAACGCACCTGTAATCCCAGCCACTAGGGAGGCTGAGGCAGGAGAATCACTTGAACCTAGGAGGCGGAGGTTGTAGTGAGCGGAGATTGTGCCACTGCACTCCAGCCTGGGAGATAAAGTAAAGCTCCATCTCAAAATATAAAAAATAATATCAAGTACTTTTCACTTCAAGATCTGCTATCTTAATTTTAACCTACAGTGCCACGTGTTGAAGTTCTACAACCTTGTCTGTGTCTAGTTTTTTCCAGCTCTACTGCTCCATGGTAAGTCATCCTAAGATGTGAGTTTACATATATCATGCCTTTGGCCCACATTTAGCAGGAGCCTGCGTTCAGTAGTTCTAGCCTAGCATCAAGAGGTTTCACAATTTCACCCTTACCTAAACCGGAGTTTTAATATTATCTCCTATTATCTATGTGAGTTATGTCTTCACAAACTTGTAGGTTTTCTTCCCATCACTCTGATCTTGCTCCTGGAATTCTGATGATCCCCATCCCCTCCTCCATGTTGAGTGCTGGAGTGGAAGGTATTAGACCCAAAATTGGGGTGTCTGGCTTCTGTTCTCCACTCCTCACTTCACTGGCAGGGATGTTGACCAATGAATCCATCTCCTTGTCCTCTGCTGCTTCACCTGTGAGATACACAAAATGCTGTCCACCTCCTCAACCTCTCCAGGTTGCTATGAGGAGCAAATGCACTATGTCTCAATAGAGGAGTGTAAATAACAATACAACTCTAAGATTTAATAACTTAGAGAAGTGTAATAACAATACAACTCTAAGATTTAATGACTTAGAGAAGTGTAATAACAATAAGATTTAATAACTAATAAAAATGCAGACTAGATTGGACCTCTTCAACAAGATCTTTCTCAGCCTTTAATAATCACCTTGTTATTGTCCATGTACCTCATTTAGTAATATATGTAATTAGTAATATATGGTGGCATGTTATAAATATGCATTCACAATTAGTATGTAATTAGAAATGTAATTTACTAGATTATTAGGTATCTATGTTTAACTAGCAAATACTTAAATTATTATAGGCATATAATTACATGGCTTTGTTTTGTTTTTTGTTTTTTGTGTTTTGTTTCTTTTTTGAGACGAAGCCTTGCTCTGTTGCCCAGGCTGGAGTGCAGTGGCATGATCTCGGCTCACTGCAACTTCCACCTCCCAATTCAAGTGATTCTTTTGCCTCATCCTCCTAAGTAGCTAGGATTACAGTCACCCGCCACCATGCCTGGCTAATTTTTGTATTTTTAGTAGAGATACCGTTTTGCCATCTTGGCCAGGCTGTCTTAAACTCCTGACCTCAGGTGATCCACCCT
>NW_012114577.1:4807486-4817593 GCF_000951035.1 Colobus angolensis palliatus
TCAAGTGATTCTTTTGCCTCATCCTCCTAAGTAGCTAGGATTACAGTCACCCGCCACCATGCCTGGCTAATTTTTGTATTTTTAGTAGAGATACCATTTTGCCATCTTGGCCAGGCTGTCTTAAACTCCTGACCTCAGGTGATCCACCTGCCTTGGCCTCCCAAAGTGCTGGGATTACAAGTGTGAGCCACCACGCCTGGCCAATTGCACGTATTAAATTAGTAAGAGTTTTCCTGTATTTATGGAATTAGTAAAAATGCAATTATACAGGAATATCTTCGTGATATATCCCTTCTTTCTGAATATCTTCTCTCCCCAACTAAACTTTAGCATTGTATGGAGGAAATGATGTTTCTGACCTCTTTGTATTTTCAGTCCGTAACACAGTCCCTGGATGTAAGTAGCACGTGATCAATAGGGAAGTCGTCCTCAACGTCACCATTAACAGCTTCCCTTTTTACTCGCAGATGACGTATCTCAATTAGGACAATAAGTTCTCTGGTCACCCTATTAATAAATGACTGTGTCCTAGCTACTCAGGAGGCTGAGGCTGGAGGATCACCTGAGCTCAAAAGTTCAAGGTTACAGTGAGCCATGATCCCGCCATGAAACTCCAGCCTGGGCCACAGAAGACTCTGTCTCCAAAAAATAATAATATTGAATAAATAAATAAACGACTGTGGATAAGAATGATGGTAAAGAAGCATGCTTCATGCAGTGTTTTCTCCGCCTTCTTTTTTTTCACTCTCTTCCTTTCTTGATGCTACAGCCAGATTTTGGATGTTTGTTTTTGAAAACAAAACCATTCATTAGCCGTTCTTTCACATGGAAATATAGAATTGTAATTTTCGTTTCAAGTACGGCCATATGTTAGGATGAAATAATCATCTCCTGAAAAGCTGTATGCAAAATATTGCTCTTCTGTTTTTGGCTTAGCTGATAGAGACAAGGGCAGAAGCTGGCTGGTACAGAGATGACACGGTGGAATGGACTTGACATTCTCCAAGTAGCCTGGACTAACCCTTTGGGTCTGTAAGAGCAGCATAAAATCAGCAGGTGAGACATGAGATTACAATTTGGTTCCCTGGTATTTTAAACATCATTATAACAAGCTACATAGGAAGAAAGGTGTTATCAGATATCAATTATCATTATTGTCAAAGAGATTAAAAAATTAAGTTTTTATTTAATCCCCAAGCAGCCAATGAAGACGTGACCCACCAAAGCAATGTGACTTCAGGGTTTAGATTCTTCTTTCAATTATTTTGAAGATAGCAGTTATTGCCTTTATTTGAATCTGGCATGGACATCGTGGCCATAGGTAGAGTTTGTGAGAATTCTCATGGTGGCAGCGACACAGGACATCTCGTCCTCTGGGTGCAGAGGCCTGACCTTGAGTTTGGCACCTTTGAGCATGAGCACCTTCGGGGAAGACACTGTGGCTCTCCTCTCACACAGAACACTTTTGTGACCAAACGTGGTGGAGGGGGGTTCCCCCACACCAAGCAATTTTCCAGTTCTCTGCACACATCAACTGGGTGTCCTACAATTTAGTTCTGTTCAGACACTAACTGGAGTTAGGAGGGATCCCATAGATTAAGAGTTCAGTCCCACAAGACTCCCTGACTCTCCACTTCAGATGCCAATCACCAGTCTCAAATCATGACACGCGTTTCTAACCTATTGACTATAAATTAAGGGTTTCCATGATCCCTTCCTGGGTTGGATCACTTGCTAGCGTGGCTCACAGAACTCAGGAAAACAGTTTACTTAACTAAAGTACCAGTTTATTACAAAGGATACGGATCAGGTACAGTCAGACGAAAAAGATGCACAGGCAAGGTACAAGGTCGATGGCCTCTCCAGGTGTGCCAACCCGCAGCTCCTCCGTGTTCACCCAACCCCATAGTTCAGGGATTTTCACAGAGGCTTCATCACATAGGTGTGATTGGGGCTGAAAGTTCAAATCTTCTAATGAATCATGGCTTGTCTTTCTGGTGACCAGCCCCCAACCAGGAACCCACCAAGAGTCACTTAATTAAAGCAAAAGATGCTTCTGTTACCCGGAACATTCCAAGGGATTAGGAGCTCTGTGTCATGAAACAGAGTCAAAGATCAAATATTAAAAGAAAAGATTCTCCTAGCATCCCTATTGCTCAGGAAATTAGAAGAGTTTTTACAGCTCTGTGACAGGAACCAGGGAAAAAATATTAAAATATATATCCTTCCCTCCCTCCCTTTCTCCCTCCCTCCCTCCCTCCCTTCCTGCCCTCCTGCCTTCCTTCTTTCCTGTCTTCCTGCCTTCCTTTTCTTTCTTCTTTTTGCTGTTTGAGACAGGGTCTTGCTGTGTTGTCCAGGCTGGAGTGCAGAGATGTGATCATAGCTCACTGCAGCCTAGAACTCCTGGGCTCAAGTGATCCTTCCACCCCAGCCTCCCGAGTAGCTGGGACTACAACTGCATGCCACCATGCTTGGCTATTTTTTCTATTTTTTTTAGAGATGGCGTTTTGCCATGTTGCCCAGCTGGTCTTACATTTCTTGTTATAAATCACAATATCCCAGCACCCTTAGTGTGAGACATGCAGTAAATTCTAAGTTGGAGGAGACAAAACATACAGGACAGGAATGTTCAAAAGTGACACTTATGGCTGAATTTCCCCACCTAGAGGACAGACAACTTTGGTACAAGTGATGCTGCGTTAGGGTTCAGTATGCTGAGGGACGTTGCGGAAGGCAAAAAGTTTCAGAGATGAGTGGAGTGTTCAATTATCCCTGTGCTGTAGGATAAATGTCAACATCCTGGTGGAGCCTAAGTAATACCTTGTTGGTTTGGATGCTAAATATCACCCCAAGTGCAGGCATACATATCAGCATATTTAAAATATATATTTTAACATATCCTATATTTTAATCCTCTTGTGATTTGACTGAATCTTGATTCTGCTTTCTATTTTTAGTCACCTTCTTCTGGAAAGTGTCTCATATGCACCACAAATATCAGGCAGGATCCACATTCTGAAGTGGTTTCCATACTATGCTTTTACATAAACTCTGTAGCTCCGCGCGGTTAACTATAGGTGTTCTGCTCATAAATTCAAAGAAAAAAGATTGTTTCTTAATAGTCAGGAAATAATCATTTAATGGGTGGGGTTTACTCAACTTTTAACTATTTTTTCCATAATTTTCTTTATGCATTTGCAAACTTAAGTTGGCCTTAGACAAAACGAGTAAAAGTTTAGCAAATCAATAAAAACAAGAGGCCTGGCGTGGTGGCTCATGACTGTAATCTCATCACTTTGGGAGGCTGAGGCAGGATGATTACTTGGGGCCAGGAGTTCAAGACCACCCTGGCCAACATAGTGAGACCCATCTCCTCAAAATAAGTAAATAATAAAAACAAGAAACTCGGCCAGGAACGGTGGCTCACGCCTGTAATCCCAGTACTTTGGGAGGCCCAGGCGTTGAATCACCTGAGATCAGGAGTTCAAGACCAGCCTGGCCAACATAGTGAAACCCTGTCTCTACTAAAAATACAAAAATGAGCCAGGTAGTGGTGGTGGATGCCTGTAATCCCAGCTACTTGGGAGGCTGAGGCAGGAGAATCACTTGAACCTGGGAGGTGGAGGTTGCAGAGAGCTAAGGTTGTGCCATTGCACTCCATCCTGGGTAACAAGAGTGAAACTCCATCTAAAACACAAAAAACAAAACCCAAGAAACTCATGTTTTGACAGGTTTTCTGTTTGCTTTTTTTGTTTCTATTTATAGTTGTCGTTTTATATAGCATCTGTTAAATAGAGTTATCCTTTTAGTCAAACTGTCTTGGTTTTCATGAGGGAATTGAATGCAAATGATGTAGCTGGAGCCGCTCCTTGGGAAAGTAGTCTGTACAGGATGAATTCGATCCCCATTGGAAGCAGGTAGGATCCCACAACCATCCAGAGATGCAGTGATTAGCAGCAATTCTTCACTCTTTTGAGTCCTTACTCCACAGCCACACCACGGTAAACAAGCAGTCAGTATTAGTTCTTGACACTGATTTGTAGCTGCTACCCCCCAAAGAGGTAGTAGCCAATAGACAGATGTGCCTAACATCTCTCTCACCTTGGACCCAACAGGCAGGGTAAGTTGTGCTGGCACGACTCCAGGGAACACCACTCACTTCAGGGGCATCAGAAATGTATATGGAGGCTGGGGATGGTGGCTCATGCTTGTAATCCCAGCACTTTGGGAGGCCAAGGCAGGAGGATCTCTTGAGCCCAGGAGCTTGAGACCAGCCCGGGCGACATAGTGAGACTTCATCAAAAAAAAAAAAAAAAAAAAAAAAAAAAAAGCCAAGAACAAAAAGAAATTTATATGGAGATGATGACAATTTTCTGGTTTATGGCTTCAAAGTGTCCTGAGGAAGGGGATCTCCTTCGTAATTTGCACAAAGTCTTTTATGCAAACAGTGAGGCTGGGGGGATATGACCCTTGAGAGGAAAGAGGGTTACATTTCTTGGTGTTTTTAGGGTGGTATTAGCTGACTAGTTCCCTCCATCTGCAGTCTGCTAACGTTGCATCATTCCACGCAATCCTTACAAGACTGGCATCCTAAACACTAGTGGAATCACGCCATCCTTATTAAGTACGTCCTTGTGAGCCCTAGCTACCATTTCCAGACCAAGAGAATCTTTCTTTGTCAATACGATAAAATCTTAATTTTGGCAATGGCTCTTTCAATCTCTCATTCCTCATGCCCTCTTGGCAAAGCTTGTCAATCCCAGGGAAGCAAAAGAAATGGATTTTAGCTTTGTAATTCCCCATGCCGTTGACACTGACAACTACAGGGCTATATAAAACCCAAGTGCTATTATCAGCTCTGACCAAAAGGAAAACAAGTCCAAGAGGTGTGCCAGGATAGGAATTCCCATCCTAAAAAAAGATATGGGTGTCTTCATTTTGCTGGTGAGTAACCTTAGCCTTGACTATGTGCAGTCAGCTTGGCCGTGTAGTTGGAGTCTTGCTTGGGTGTGCTTTCAGGTTAGGCACCTAAAAGATCTCTCCTAATTTTTTTTTTGGATGGAGCCTTCCTTGGTTGCCCCGGCTGGAGTGCAGTGGTGCGATCTTGGCACACTGCAACCTCTGCCTTTCGGGTTCAAGCAATTCTCCTGCCTTAGCCTCCCAAGTAGCTGGGATTACAGGTGCCTGCCACCACACCCAGGTGATTTTTGTATTTTCAGTAGAGACAGGGTTTCACCATGTTGACCAGGGCTGGTCTCAAACTCATGACCTTCAGTGATCTGCCCGTCTCAGCCTCCAAAAGTACTGGGATTACACGCGTGAGCCACTGTGCCCAGCCTCTCCTCTTAAGGGTAAGATTACGTAGCAGCCCAGTCTGAGAGACAGGCCAGGCAGACAATTCTGTGCACACTATAATTCAAACGGTGAAGTCCTCCATCCTCAAAAAATCATGTATATTTATACGACAAGATTGCGTTCTCCCTGGAGGTATTCTCCTTTTGAAATGCAGATGTTCCTGCTAGCCATCCTGGAGAGGCTCATGCCTGTGATCCCAGCACTTTGGGAAGCCAGGATGGGAGGATCACTTGAGGGTAGGAGTTCAAGACCAGGCTGGGCAATGTAGCAAGATCCTATCTCAACAAAAAAATTTAAAAATTAGCCAGGCATAGTGGTGCACACTTTACAGCCCTGCCTACTAGAAAGGCTGAGGTGGGAGGATCGGTTGAGCCCAGGAGTTCAAGGTTATAGTGAGCTCTGATTGCACCACTCACACTCCAGCCTGGGCAATGTCACACACAAAATCAGCCGGCACCTTGATCTTGGACTTCCCAGTCTCCACAACTGTGAGAAATACATTTCTGTTGTTTAAGCCATCCAGACTATGGTGATTTGTTAAAGCTGACTAAGACAGTATTTGCTATCAAGAAGGGGGGTGCTCCTGTACCAATTCCTAGAAATGTGAAAGTGACTTTGGAACTTTGAAAGAAGGCAAAAGATGGAGGAGAGGTTCTCAGAGAGGACAGATGAGACCAGATCTCACTCTGCCCTGTGTCGGCCTAGGGTTTGGTCACATGGGCATACCAGCCTCTTCTGGGTAGATTAGCAGACTGGCAAGATGCCGGTAACCAAAAGAACGATTTCTACATAAATCTGTTTCTTTGGATGTAGAAGTAGCTTGAAGGTTTTTAGGAGTTTTTCAGGTGCCTTTCTAAAATGACCTTTGTGCATTTGAAAAACCAAAACCATGAATGGAATCCACTACATAATTTATGGGGCCCAGTGCAAAATGAAAATGTGGGGTATCTTGTTCAAACATTAAGAATTTCAGCTTGTTGGTAACAGCCGAGCACTAAATCAAGCACGGGACCCTTGAGGGTGAGGTCTGAGACTAGGACTACACAGGCTATGCACCCATGTAACAGCCGAGAATAGGGGGTTTGTTCACTCTCTCTTTTGGCCAGAGTTTTTCTTTTCTTTTCATTTTCTTTTTTTTTTTTTTTGAGTCAGGGTCTTGATATGTTGCCCAGACTGGAGTGCAGTGGTATGATCTCAGCTCACCTCAACTTCCACCTCCTGGGCTCAAGCCATCCTCCCACCTCAGCCTCCCAAGTAGCTAGGACTACACCTGTGCACCACCACACCAGGCTACTTTTTTTCTGTTTTTGTAGCGACTGGGTTTCACCCTGTTGCCTAGGCTCTCTCGAACTCCTGAGCTCCACCTTGGTCTCCCAAGTGCTGGGATTATAGGCGTGAGCCAACACACCTGGCCATGGCAAGAGTTTTCTTACCTGCCATAAATTAGTGGTTCTTAGGCTGTGGTCCCTTGGAGAGGACTATCAGCACTGAGATGGTCTGAGAACTTATTAGAAATGCCAAACCTTGAGCCCCAATCTGTGTTTTAACGAGATCACCTCCAGGTGATTCTGTCTCATGCCCAAGTTTGAGAGCCACTAACACAGGCGATGACTAGAATGATAGATTTTGGAATAGAAGCGATCTTTGCAATCATGTGGGCTACCCACATGAGGATTTCCTTATTATGAGGAAATTAGGGCAGGGTGAGGCAGAGTGAGGTCTACAATTTATGTTTAGTTCCCTATTCCTCCACTGAACAGATAGCGTCAAATGATCTATTTCACTAGTTAATTACTCATAGTCAGCTTTCCGGTGAAGACAGCTCATATCCCAGTTTTAAAGATGAGGAAATCAAAATGCCATAAGTGTTCAATGACTCGACAAGTGGAGCTGAGGTTAAAATCCAGAGCTCCTAAATCCCCTGTCTGTGGCCCTCTCCCCAGCCTGCAGGTAATATGATACAGCCGGCAGGTGGGCTAAGCCACTTTCCCCTCTGCAATAGCATTAGAACCCAAGAGGAACCAGCACAGCCTGATCAACCCAGGAAAAGTGCAGTTCAAAGTGCCTCCACCATGTGGTACAATGACGAGGACTTCAGGGGTGTTCTGTTGCTTTTGAGAAGTTAGTATTCATCAGACACACCGTATGGACACATGGATCTCAGCACCCCCACAAACTGACGTCATGGAGTTTACTATTCTACGTTTGAGCGGGGCCAGTATGAGGGTGGCATGTAGCCCAAATCCTCTGCACTCACAGGTTCTTTGGGAGGCCTGTAATTCACTATTCTGTATTCTCAGGTCTGCCCCTTGCATTCCTGCCATTAAGTCACTTTGAAAGCCTTGGCCCCGGCTTATCATTTTTTCCATTCTTAGGCCAAGGCTATTTGTAGTTTCTCCACCTGTCACCCTATGTGTTAGGCTGCAAAGGCCGACTGCAGTTTCATTAATAGCATAATACAAGCTCAAGCTTATTTAGAACACTGTGCTTTCTTTGAATGTTCCATTTTCGGGTCCCTTTATGAGTTTTCACAGCTTTTTAGCTATGAGATTTCACTTGGGATGGGTAATACATATTGAGTTAGCTATTCAGTGAATGAGTTCCTTTTCAGGCCTGAGTTATTGCCATTCGTAAAGAAGGAATTTTTAATAACTTACTAATTTCATAATATGCTCATGATTAAAGAAGTTTCTGCATGTGTCCAAGCAATACAGATGTTATAAATGGACTGCTATAGAAGAAATACCTATGGAAAAGAAACAGGAAAACATAGTGGGTTAGAAAACAAGATGATTGGCCGGGTGCAGTGGCTCACGCTCTAATCCCAGCACTTTGGGAGGCCGAGGCAGGTGGATCACCTGAGGTCAGGAGTTCAAGACCAGCCTGGCCAACATGGTGAAACTCCATTTTTTTCTAAAAATACAAAATTTAACTAGGCATGGTGGTGCGCACCTGTAATCCCAGCTACTTGGGAGGCTGAGGCAGGAGAATCCCTTGAACCTGGGAGGTGGAGGTCGCAGTGAGCCAAGATTGTGCCACTGCACTCCAGCCTGGGCAGCAGAGTGAGACTCCATCTCAAAAAAAAAAAGAAAGAAAGAAAAGAAAAGAAGAGGATAGCCTAATTTTCAGAGTGTAATTTATAGTGCAAAATAGGAAATATCACAATGCTGTGATCTTTTAATTCGATAGTTAAATTGGGGAATTATGGAGAGTATTAGCCAAAAAAGAAAATGAAATGTATCATAGGCCTAATGTAAAACCCAAAACTATATAACTCGTAGACGATAACATGGAAAAAAAGCTAGGTGACCTTGGGATTGGTGTTCACTTCCTAAATACAACACCAAAAGTACAATCCATGAAAGAAAAAAATAATTTTGGACCTCATTAAAATATAAAACGTTTGTTCTTCGAAAGACACTGTTAAGAGAATGAAAAGATGAACCCATAGACTCAAAGAGAATATTTGCAAAATGTATATCTTATCAAGGATTGGCATCCAAAATATACAAAGAATTCTTCAACAGTGAGAACACAACTCAATTAAAAAATGAGCAAAAGAGCTGAACAGACACCTCAAGAAAGAAGATAATTGGTAGTAAATATGCACATGAAAAGAGGCTCATTATATGTCATTCAAGATTGAACACTTAAAAAACGAGATACCACTGCACTGCCCAGTTACTAGAGTGGCTAAAATCCAAGACACTGACAGCACCGAATGCTGGTGAGGATGAGGAGCAACAGGAACTCTTGTTTATTGCTGGTGGGAATGCAAAACGATCCAGCCACTTTGGAAGACAGTTTGGCAGTTTTTAAAAAACTACACATCATCTTCCACATGATTCAGCAATAGCGATCCTTGGTATTTACCCAAATGAGCTTAAAACTTACGTACTTACAAAAACCGGTCCATGAATATTTATAACAACTTTATTCATCGTTGCTAAAACTTGGGGTCAATTAAGATGTCGCTTAATGAAGTAACTGAATGAATAAACAAATTGTGGTACATCTGGAAAATGAAATACATTATTATTTAGCACAAAAAAGGAACGAGTCATCAAGCCATGAAAAGACATGGCGGAAACCAGAATGTATATTACTAAGCGAAAGAAGCCAATCTGAAAAGGCTGCATACTATGTAATTCTGATTATACAAGTTTCTAGAAAAGATAAAACCATGGAGTCAGTAAAAAGATTCATGGTTGCCAGGGGGTTGTGGGAAGGGAGAAACGATAGGGAGTGCACAGGGAATTTTAGAACATTGAAACTATTCAGTATGATACTGTAATGGTGAATACATGTCACTATGCATTTTCCAAAACCAGCTGGGCACAGTGGCTCACACTTGTAATCCCAGCACTTTGGGAGGCCGAGGCGTGTGGATCACTTGAGGTCAGGAGTTTGAGACCAGCCTGGCCAACATGGTAAAACCTCGTCTCCACTAAAAATACAAAAATTAGCCCAGCATGGTAGCATGCACCTGTAATCCCAACTGCTCCAGAGGCTGAGGCAGGAGAATTGCTTGAATCTGGGAGGTGGAGGTTGCAGTGAGCTGAGACTGTGCTGTTGCACTCCAGCCTGGGCAACAAGAGTGAAACTCCATCTCAAAAAAAAAAAAAAGGAAAGGCCTTATCTGGGCCTGGGATCTGTCCTCCGAACACTGGGTCCACTGTGCCCCACAAGGTTCTGGGCTTTCACCCCAGAAACCCTAGACCCACTTGGGCAACCAGAGTCTCCGGGTTGACC
>NW_012114577.1:4817643-4820485 GCF_000951035.1 Colobus angolensis palliatus
AAAAAAAAAAAAAAAAGAAACCATACAACATGAAGAGTGAACTGTAATGTAAATTATGGACTTTAGTTAGCAATAATATGTCAAGAATGGCTCATCAATTGTAATAAATGTCCTACTTGGGTAGGGGATGTCGATAATAGAGGAAACTGTTGGGGAGGATGTAGGTGAGAGTGTGTATAGGAGCTCTCTGTACTTTCTGTTCAATTTTTCTGTAAATCTAAAATTGCTCAAAAATAAGCATGAAATTTAGAAATTATGTAAAATTATACTTCTTTTTTGACACAGAGTCTCGCTCTGTCACTCAGGCTGGAGTGCAGTGGCACAATGTCAGCTCACTGCAACCTCCGCCTCCCAGTTTCAAGCGATTCTCTTGCCTCAGCCTCCTGAGTAGCTGGAATTAACAGGCACACGCCACCACACTCCGCTAACTTTTTTTTTTTTTTTGTATTTTTAATAGAGACAGGATTTCACCATGTTGGCCAGGTTGGTCTCAAACTCCTGATCTCAGGTGACCCACCTGCCTCGGCTTCCCAAAATGCTAGGATTATAGGCGTGAGTCACCACCATGGCCTAAAATTGTACTTTCAAAATTTTTACATACAATATATTTATGTGTGTGCATTTCTCTAAGTTCTCCAAAAATAACCGTAGGATACTTTGAGGGGGTCCGAGACCCTGCTATTATGCATATGAGGCCTCCTGAGCCAGTCAATGTTAGGTTAAGAATGAAATCCTGTTTAATGGGTGTGGACTTTCAGTTTGGGAAAATGAAAACTTCCAGAGACGGATAGCGACAATAGTTATACAACAACGTAAACGTACTTAATGCCACAGAACTGTGCACACCTAAAAATGGTTAAAATGATCAACTTTATGTTAGGTGTATTTGCCACAACAATTTTTTTTAAAAAGGGCCCGGCACAGTGGCTCATGCCTGCAATCCCAGCACTTTGGGAGGCCAAGGCAGGAGGATAGTTTGAGCCCGAAAGTTCCAGATTAGTTTGAGCAACATGGTGAAACTCTGTCTCTACAAAAAATACAAACATTAGCTGGGCATGGTGGTGCATGCCTGTAGTTAGCTACTTGGGAGGCTGACGTGGGAGGATTGCTTGAGCCTGGGAGGTTGAGGCTGATCACGCCACTGCACTCCAGCCTGGGCAACAGAGCAAGACCCTGTCTCAAAGAATAAATAAGTGAAATGATTGAAATCCTGCAGAAATGCTAACTGCTAATCACCTAGTGCTACCACAGTGTTCTTTTCAAATAAAAGTAATAAAGCAGGGGTCTGGAGAAGAAAAACTAATATTTCTGGGACTTTCCCATCTGTAAAAATAATCTCCAAGCTCGAAGATACTAAGCTTCCATAATTCTGTGACTTTATTTCACAGGGATATTTGCAAAATGGAGAGGTTGGATGGCTCATGAAGCAAAAATGAAAGGAAAGGTTTCAGTTTCCATTCTGTCGTTTCACATCAGTCTCAGCTATATTTCTGCATGGGCCTACCATCTGGAAAGAGGCTTCTAGGAAACCAGGTATTTTCCATGCTTCCTGAGCAGGCAAAACTTCTCAGCTCCACATACTTCCCCACCCTCTTTCTCTGGTACCCTCAGCAGATGCCCTTTCCTCCCTGGTGGCTCTAAAAGCCATCAAACATGAGCATCTCATCTACCTGAGACCAAACTCCCAAGCCTCCTTGCACACATCTCTATCTTCCTTCCTCCCTCAGTGAGCCCCTGTCTGTCCCTTTCTCGTGCTCTCTGATCCCATTCCTTTCTTCCTTCCATAGAGACCTTGATACGTATCTCCCGTTTCTCCCTCGGATCATCACTTCCTCCCTCTTTTCTGGATTCTTTCCCTCAACATTCACATTTGCTCTAATATGCTCCAATTTTCTGTCTTTCTTATTTCTTTCTTGTCTTTTTATAGATGAAGGAAGTATTTTTTTCCTCAATCCAATTTTTCCCCCACTTCTACTTTGAAAGCTATAAATTCTATTTCTATTCTTTTGGTAGTTAACGTGGGAATTTTAACATGACATGTAAGGTATCAACTTCTAAAGTCATAGACATCTTTATCCTCCTCCAGGACAATACAAGGACCTTAAGACCACTGCAACACTGAGCACCTGTTCCTGACTTACACTATTATTGTCATGGATTTTCGGATTGTTCATTGATGGTACTTTTTTTTTTTTTTTGAGACACAGTCTTACTCTGCCACCCAGGTTGGAATGCAGTGGCATGATCATAGCCCACTGCAGCTTTGAACTTCTGGGCTCAAGTGATCCTCTTCGCTCAGCCTCCTAAGTACCTAGGACTACAGGTACATGCCACCAAACCTGGCCGATTTTTAAAAAATTTTTGTACAGATGGGGTCTCACTATGTTACACAGGCTAGTCTTGAACTCCTGGCCTCAAGCAGTCCTCCTTTCTTGGTCTCCCAGTTTCAGGATTGCAGCTATGAGCCACCATACCTGGCCTAGATTTCTGTACATCTATCTTGCATCTTGAAACTTTATAAAAGTCATTTATTAGTTTTAGCTGCTTTTTTGTTGGTTCCATCAGATCCTCTACACAATCAAGTCATTTTTATACAAGGACACTTTTACATCTTCCTTTCCAATGTGGATGACTTTTTACTTATTTTTCTTGTCTTTTTACACTGGATACATCCTCCAGTACAATGCTGAATAGAACCAATAACCATGAAATCCTTGTCTTTTCCCTGATCTTAGTTAACAGAAGGATTCAATATGTCACCATTGAGTATGATGTTTTCTGTTTTATTCTCTAGCAGGTTGAAGAAGTTCCTCTATATTCCTAGCTCACAAAGACTTTTTTT
>NW_012114577.1:4821416-4823511 GCF_000951035.1 Colobus angolensis palliatus
TTGTACTCCCTTTGTTCTCTAATGGAGAAAAAAAAAAAAAAAAAAGAAAAAGAAAAGAAAAGAAAAAAGAAATGATGTCTCTGGTATAATTCATCAGCTAAGCCATCTGAGTCTAGAGTTTTCTTTGTGGTAAGGTTTTAAACTGCACTTTCAATTTCCTCAGTCAGGCTATTTAGAGTGTCTGTTCTTGAGTAAAATCCAGTAATTTATGTCTTTCAAGGAATTTGCCCGTTTTATCTAAGTTGTTCAAAATTTTTGACATACCATTTTTTAAACATATTCCTTGATTATAATTCTAATATTCATAGAATCTCGCATTTGAAACTCAGGAAAGCAGTGCAAAAATGTTGATACTCAGGCTACCGCTATTGGTGTGAATAATAAAGTCCTTTGCCTCTGACCCAGGAGTCTCATGTCTTTTACCAGCATCCATGAAACTGGAGCAGTGTAGATTATTAACTTGCAAGTGGGGTAAAAATCTTATGTACTTTAGTTCTTGATGTACTTTACTTTGAACTTTTTTAAACTTTATATATAAAGTGTATTTGCATAGGCAGCATACAGTTGGGTCTTACTTCTCTGTCCAGTCTGATAATCTGTTTTGTAAATGGGGAGTTTAGACCATTTACATCTAATGTGATTATTAACACGGTTAGGTTTAAGTCAATCATCTTCCAAATGCTCCCTCTTTGTTTCATCTATTCTTTTTCATATTTTTTCTGCCTTCTTTTGGATCAATTGAGTATTTTTAATGATTTTACCTCCTTTGTTGGTGTTTTAGCTCTAACTCCTTGATTTGTTATGTTAATAATTGTTTTAGGGCTTGTAATATATATCTTTCACTTATCAGAGGTCTATGTTGAAATTATCTTTTATTACTTCACATGTAATATACACGACTTAGAATAATATACTTTAATTTCTCTTTTTCTGAACTCTATGCTAGTGCTGCCATTCATGTTACTTTTATATGTTATAAATCTCATACTACATTGTTATTAATTTTCTAAACTGCTCATCCATTTTAAGAGATATTTCAACAATAAAAAAACTTATGTTCACCCATGTTATTACTATTTCTAACACTCTTCTTTCTTTTGGAGAGATCCCTATTTCGATGGCGTATCATCTTCCTTCAACTTGAAGGACGTTAACATTTCTTTCTAGCGATGAGTTCTTTCAGCTTTTGTATGTCTGAAAAAGTATTTACCTTATTTTGAAAGACACTTTCACTCAGTATATGATTCCCAGCTTGCAATGTTCTTTTAGTACTTTAAGATGTTATTTCATTGCCTTTTGGCTTCCACTGTTTCTGATGAGAACTCTGTTATAATTCTTATCTGTTCATAACCTGCCTTTCTTCTCTGTATATGACACATATTTTTTCCCCTGGCTACCTTTTTTTTTTTTTTGAGACAGAGTCTCACTTTGCCACCCAGGCTGGAGTGCAATGGCGCGATCTCAGCTCACTGCAATCTCTGCCTCCCAAGCTCAAGTGATTCTCCTGCCTCATCCTCCCAAGTAGCTGGGATTACAGGTGTGAGTCACCGCGCCCCACCCCCCAGCTGATTTTTGTGTTTTTAATAGAGACGGGGTTTCACCATGTTGCCCAGGCTGGCCTCGAACTCCTGACCTCAAGTCAGGCAAGATCTGCCTGCCTCAGCCTTCCAAAGTGCTGGTGTTACAGGCGTGAGCCACCATGCCCAGCACGCCCTGGCTATTTTTAAGGTTTTTTTTCTTTGTCCCAAATTTTGAGCAATTTGATGTTGTTTTCTTCATGTTTCTTCTGCTTCATCTTCACAGAATATATTCACTCTATGGGTCTTCAAAAACTTTGGGGAAATTTCGGCCACTATTTCTTCAAATGTTTTTTCTGTGCTCTCCTCTAACTCTTCTTTCTCAGAGATTCCAGTTACTTGGGTTATTAGGCTGCTTACCATTCCACCATTCACCAATGTTCTGCTTTTGTTTTTTAATTATCTTTTCTCTCTTTTAAAAATGTGTAATAATTTCTCTTGCTAAGTATTCAAATTCACTAATCTTTCTGATGGTTATTTGAAGTGTAATAATTTCTCTTGCTAAGTATTCAAATTCA
>NW_012114577.1:4824593-4839629 GCF_000951035.1 Colobus angolensis palliatus
AAAAAAAAAAAAAAAAAAAAGTTGCTTCTCTATGGTATTAAGCATTTACAATGTTATTTTGCATCATTAGTTTATTCATTCTTCATAACACCTCTGGTGAAGTGTGCAAAGCAAGAATTATTCACATTTTACAGCTGGGGAAACTGAAGCTTGAAGAATAATTTGTCCAGCATCACACTGGTAATAAGTGATAATGCCGGATCTTGAATATAAATTCTGAAGTCCTGCCAATGTGAGTTGTGAGTTTGATCCTTACAGTAAATAGTTTGCTTATATATGCCTCCAATGTCTATTTTTAAGCTTAAACACATTAGCTGTTTAATCTAGTTAAAAGTGTTATGATCAATACTATAGCACAGACTGTTTAAACACAGTGCTTCTCAAACTTTAATGTACATACAAGCCAGTGATGATCTTGTTAAAATGCAGGTTCTGATTTGTGAGGTCTCAAGGCTCTGCTGTGTAAAGCTCCCAGGCGAGGCTGCAGGTCTGCAGACAGAAGCATTTGAAACTGCAAGGACTTAGCAGATTTTTGCCAAACAAACAATGACTTATAATGTGAGGGGGAGTAAAGTGTGATTTAAAATGTCTTGGACTAGGGATCAGGTTATGTTGGCTCTAATCTTAAGAAAATACTTGCAGATGCTAGAACTTGGAGTGACATTAGCAGTTTTCTAACCCAAGTTTTTCATTTTCTGCATGTATAGAAATCAAGCTTGGTCGGACGTGGTGGCTCACGCTAGTAATCCCAGCACTTTGGGAGGCTGAGGTGGGTGGATCACCTGAGTTCAGTTCGAGACCAGCCTGGCCAACATGGCAAAATCCCTGTCTCCACTAAAAATACAAAAGCTTAGCTGGGCATGGTGGCAGGCACCTGTAATCCTAGCTGCTCGGGAGGCTGAGACAGGAGAATCGCTTGAATCTGGGAGGCAGAGGTTGTAGTGAGCCAAGATCGTGCCATTGCACTCCAACCTGGGCAACATGAGTGAAATTCCATCTCAGAAAAAAAAAAAAAGAGGAAATCAAGCTCAGAGTGATAAGGAAAGTTGCCTGGGGTCACATAACTAGGGAACTAGAACCTGGGTCAACCTGGCTCTAATATCAGTTCTTTTTCATGAAGCACACCGCCTCTCCAGACAGTCGTGATAATTAGAGCTAGGGCAGACTCCTTAATCTCTTAGCTTCAATATCCTTATCTTTAAAATGAGAGGCCTGGACGTGAACACTAAGATTCCCCTATCGCTAATACTCGCTAGTAGTTAATCTCCCTTATTTCTCACATTGGAGAAGAGTAGAGGGAGACAAAATGAGTCTCTCTGCTGCTGTAGAACTTTAGACCAAAGACAATTAACCCAAGCACAAAGTAGTGTTTAAAATAAAATGTCAAGTGCAAAATGTACCCTGTCCATAGTTAGAAGAGAGTCCTCTGGTTCTCATACTCTCATCAGGTGAGAAAATTGCTTTGCCTTTTGCCTCATAACACTTGTATTATTTTCAGGTAAGTTGCCTTAAGGACTAAATTACCAGGGAAGACTTGGAACTTGGCTTACTTTCTGTGACTGAGACACAACAAAACTCATCATCAAATCCCTTTATCATTGCCAAGTCTTGCCAAAGGAACCTTTAATAACTCTTCAGTGGTGGGTTTCCTATACTTCCTCCACCACCTGACTATTTTCTGTTTAGATCTTCAGGGTCCATTATGAAGCACTAGAAAAGAGATGCTCATAGTGTAATTGACCTTTGAAAGATGTGCTTGGAGATTTCTCTTGGATAAAGAAAATGAAAGTTTCTAACAATTTTATGATTTTTCAGATAGCAAGTATATTTGTATGAATGTTCAGACAGAGATAATGAAAGCACATGACTCAATAGAATGGACAAAATTAAGAAAAAGAAGATTAAAATAGAAAGGCAAAATTTCAGGCTTTCTGCCAAAATAAAACAAACTAGCCTTTTGGTACATTTGGTAGATCCGTACATCCTGATTACAATTTGAATAAACAAGGACTATTTCTTCTTTCTAGAAGTGGGATCTTGCTAAGTTGACCAGGCTGGACTCAAACCCGGCAATAATAACCATTTTAAATCTCCATTTGAATCCTGATGAAGGTTTGTTCTACCAATAGGCTTTGCCCCAAGCATAGAACCTTATCTATATAACATATCTTTATACCTATATAACCATATATATATATAATATACCTATATAACATACCTGAGTAGCAGATTCTCAAAAGGCAATCTCATCTATGCCAGGGCTGATGCTCTCCAAATCTCTCCTCCAATCAGATCACTCTCCCTGCCCTAGATCCACAAGTTGAGTCTGACTATTGAACCTGTCCCCAAACTGAATTCACCATCTTCCCTATGAGTTCTGCATACGCCTATATCTGTTCCTTTCTCTCTATTGTCTCAAGGAGTGGTATATCCACCCACTGGCCAAGTCAGGAACCTAAGAGGAAACCTAGATTCCTTTCTCTACCTTCCTCTGCCTCCATCAAATCAATTAAAATATTCTCTTCTGGCTGGGGATAATGGCTCACTTTTGTAATTCCAGTACTTTGGGAAGCCAAGGCAGAAGGATCACTTGAGTCCGGGAGTTGGGGACCAGCCTGGGCAACATGATGAAACTCCGTCTTTACAAAAAAATAAAAAAATTAACCAAGTGTGGTGGTGCACAACTGTGGTCCCAGCTACTTGGGAGACTGAGGTGGGAGGACAGCTTCAGCCCAGGAGTTCGAGCCTGCAGTGAGCTATGATCATACCACTGCACTGCAGCCTGGCGACAGGGTGACACTCCATCTCAATAATAATAATAATAATGATAATAATAATAATAATAATAAAACAAAAAAATACAATAAAACATCCCCTTCTTTCACCTTCCAGATGTCTCTCATGCCCGTTTCCTTGACTCCATCCCCATTGCCATTGTTCCAGCTCCCTCTTATCCTCTGCCACTGGAATGATCTTTCTAACACAGTAATCCAACCGTGTGTACCTGAGCGAATTCTCCAGTAGTTCCCCCTGACATATAGAACCAATTTTTACAGTACAGTGCAGTGTGGCATATAAGTCCCCTTCTCATGGTTTGCACCAGCCCACATGCCCATGTGTCCAGTTTTATTTCCTGCCATGCCCCATTGTGCCACCATTCAGGCTCAGGGTTGTAAAGGGGCTCCATGCCTTTGCACGTGTTGTTCTTTCTTTCTAAATACCAACCCCGGTTTTACCAACGTGGGAAACTCCTGCTTGTCTTTCACATCTCAGCTTAAATCCCACTTCCTCTGTAAAGCCTGTCTTGTCCTATCGAGTCAGACCTGATTCCAATCTTCCTATACAACCTCACATTTGCACACACTCCCATTAATGCTCTTAAATTATTGCACTAGAACTCTTCATGTGTGTGATTCTCTCCTCATTAGCTCATAAGCTCCTTGAAGGTGAGAACACTTTACTTTCTTCTTGGTATCACCAGCACCTACCATGGTGCTTGGTACTTAGAATAGGCATAAAAATATTTGCTGAATAGAGACATGAATGAATAATATTGATATATATCACTCATCACTCCTTTTGGACCTGCCTTATCCAAATTGCTTGGCTGAGCCAGAACTGATTAGGAGAAAATTCTAAAAATTCCACCTTTGTTACATGGGAATATCTCTAAATTGGAGTGGCCCAAGGAGGTGGGTCATTTGAAAACAAAAGTTGAAACTACTTTTCCCCAAGCACGTGTTTGGAAAATTATTTTGCTTTGTGTTTCCTTACGGTCTCTTGGAGAGAATCATTAGACTAAATACAAGAGTTGCATCAGAGGAGATTTGAATACCTTGGATCAGAATCAACTAGCTAAAATGAGATAGACTGAGAATACTGCTTTAAGAAACAGTATTATAGTGACTCAGAAGTCTGAAATCAGATAGATCTATGTTTGAATCCTGATTGCAACATTTACCAGTTGTAGGCTGATTTACTTATTGATGCCACAGTGATTTTTTTTAATGGCCTACTATGTGCCAGGCATAGTTCCAGATTCTGGGGACAGTGAAAGCTAACATTAGTGAAACATTTAGCACACACTTGGCAAATATCATGCTCTTAACATGTGGTAGATATTATTATTACTAAATCCATACCAATACAGACATCCAAAATTCAGACAGTGATGCTCCAAGAAACCATAAATATACCAGTGGCGTTAAAGATGTTCTTAAGGAATTATTTGAGCTACTACCCGAGTCCCAGTCAAAATTAAAGTCTTTACTTCTCTCACTTCCTCATTCTCTTCTAGTACTGTGTCCTGGTCTTCATTGTCTAATATCCTACATCCTAACCACTCAAACCTTTCCATTTTTCAAAAGTCTGAATTTCATCTCCCTACTCAGAACCCGAACTCAGATTCATCAAGTCTATCTCAGACATTGCCTGAATCAAACAATTGGCACAAATGAGTGTTCATGAATGGGTGAACTTAACCCTACATGCCCTCCAGCCTCCCAATCCCCACTGGAATGTGAGAGTGTGCTCCTGGGGCTATCTTAGCTTGAGTGGATCCTGAAGGGCATGTCTGGCTGCTTCCCTGGAGATTCAAATTTATCAAAATGGAACGGAAGCAAAGTCAGGTGGGAGACATTGCTAGAAAATAAGAGAATAACTGAGGTTGACATTAGGAGATAGAGTAAAAAACCAAGGAATGCAGGAACCAGGGAAATGGGACTGGACCCTAGGTGGACTGAGCAAATGGGAGGAGACTTCTGGGAATGCCTGGGGTTCCCAGGCATTCAAGGTTGCTGCTGTCTAAGTGTTTACTGGACTGTGATACACAGGTAACCTGTAGAATCATCTACACTCTAAATGAATAACTTAGCCATCTAAACAGCTCTCCAGCTAGTGGAATGTTTGGAACACAGTTTTTGAGCTGATAAACTTCTGATACTCCTTGCATTCCGAAATTTCAAAAGGACCTATCTCCTTCCCCCTCTCTTTCCCTCCTTGCTGCCCCTTCACCCCAATCTCTCTAAAATACATGCAAAGGTGGATGGTAAAAAAAAGTTCAGGCTGGGCGCGGTGGCTCACATCTGTAATCCCAGCACTTTGGGAGGCGGAGGTGGGTGGATCACTTGAGGTCAGGAGTCCAAGACTAGCCTGGCCAACAGGGTGAAACCCCATCTCTATTAAAAATACAAAAAATTAGCTGAGCATGGTGGTGTGCACCTGTAATCTCAGCTACTTGGGAGGCTGAGGCAAAAGAATTGCTTGAACCTGGGAGGGGGAGGTTGCAGTGAGCCAAGATTGTGCCACTGCACTCCAGCCTGGGCAACAGAGCAAGACTCTGTCTCAAAAAAAAAAAAAAAGGTCAATCAACATTACTGAGACAACACCGCATTTAGGAATGAGGATCTCCATGCAGTGATACAGAAAGATATCCAAGATGCAGCATTACATTAAAAAAGGAAGTTGTACCATAGTTTGTATAGTTTAATCCTATTTAAGTTTTAAAAAAATAATAGTTATGAGTGAATATGCATAGAAAAATTCTGAAAGAATCACAAGAATTTGTTCACATTGGTTGTATGGCTAGGAAAAAGCATTACATTTATAAATGCACACTTATAAAAAACAAATGATTAAGCACTATTGAACAGCCGCATTTGCATTAGATCAAGCACTATTGAACAGCTGCATTTGCACACCACCCACCTGCACTTTCTTCACTTTTTAAAGGGGCTCTGCACTTCATGGCAACGCAAGAGAACGGTAAACATCATCAACAGGAAAGAGAATGTGGGTTGGTGCAGGAATCAGTGCTGAAAATGCCAAGGATGTCTTGTTGTGTTAAGTCTGTTCTTAACAATAAGTAACAATTATCGGATTGAATTTTATCTTTTGTTATTTTACCTACACTGCCTTCGGGCTCTGTGGAAAAGACCTAGGTGTCTTAACTGACGGCAAGTTCAATAGAAGCTTCTGTAGGCGGACAAAAAAATCAAATGTAAAATTAAATTGCATTAATAGACGTGACGTTCAGTTGTTGATAATGTAGTATTCTTTGAGCTGGCGAGAACGCAGCTAGTAATAAAGGCTACCATTTATTATAAATGTAACATGTACTCATTGTACAAAGAAAAACAAATAGTACAAAATTGTATGAAATAAACACAACTTAGTTCCCCAATCTTTCCACCCCTCCTATTCCCCACAGTTCTCTGATAGGAACAGTTTGGGATGTTTTCTTCCAGATGCAAACATTTCATAGACATATAATTTTCTTACATCTTGCGATCATTCTTGCAATTTGCTTTTCATTTCTAAATCACAAACATCAAAATTGAGAGGTGTTCGATAATCATTAATCAGTCCCCTACACACGGACATTTGTCTGGATCTGTACAGTAGATTCAAAAACCAGAATTTCTGAGTCAAAGGGTACAATTACAATCTTTGATAAGTAGTAACAAATCCTTTCCAAATAGGTTGCATCAAAATCACCTTTTAGAAACAGTATGTATGCATGCAGAAGTTTGTCCAGAAAAAAATTAAGAAGGCAATATGACATAGCTGTTGAATGTGTAGGTTTTGTAATAATTAATAATTCTTAATAGATGCTATTATGGTGAAGAACCCTCCCACCTCGGCCCCTGAGTCAGTAGGACCACAGGTGCTTAGACATCGTCTCTGGAGCTCCAGAAGAAAGGTGGAGCTACTAATGGGTAGAAGTAACATCACTTCTTCCAAAACTAAGATGAGTTCAGGGGACCATAGATTGTTCAATCTGATGAACTTTAAGAACAAAGGATACAAAATTATGACTCCTAAATTACCCGCTATTTGACCTTGGACACATATTATGACATCTCCCAAGCTCAGTTCCCTAATTTGTTTCCTTGTTTTTGGAGACAGTCTCACATTGTTACCCAGGCTGGAGTGCAGTGGCATCATTGTGGCCTCGACTTTACGGGCTCAGGCAATCCTTCCGCCTTGGCTCCTGAGTCAGTAGGACCACAGGTGCGTGCTACTATGCCCAGCTAATTTTTGTATTTTTAGTAGAGACAGGATTTCATCGTGTTAGCCAGAATGGTCTCGATCTCCTGACCTCATGATCCACCCGCCTCGGCCTCCCAAAGTGCTGGGATTATAGGCGTGAGGCACTGCTCCCTGCCGAGAGCTCTTAATAGATGCTATTACGGTGAAGAATCTGGAGAACAAGTATTGTGAGATAATACCAAAGAACTTGTGTGTACTGTTGATTGTCTTAAAATGTTTGAATCAGATTAGACATCTTCTCTGGAGCTCCAGAAGAAAGGTGGAGCTACTAATGGGTAGAAGTTACATCACTTCTTCCAAAACTAAGATGAGTTCAGGGGACCATAGATTGTTCAATCTGATGAACTTTAAGAACAAAGGATACAAAATTATGACTCCTAAATTACCCGCTATTTGACCTTGGACACATATTATGACATCTCCCAAGCTCAGTTCCCTAATTTGTTTCCTTGTTTTTGGAGACAGTCTCACATTGTTACCCAGGCTGGAGTGCAGTGGCATCATTGTGGCCTCGACTTTACGGGCTCAGGCAATCCTTCCGCCTTGGCTCCTGAGTCAGTAGGACCACAGGTGCTTAGACATCGTCTCTGGAGCTCCAGAAGAAAGGTGGAGCTACTAATGGGTAGAAGTTACATCACTTCTTCCAAAACTAAGATGAATTCAGGGGACCATAGATTGTTCAATCTGGTGAACTTTAAGAACAAAGGATACCAAATTATGACTCCTAAGCTTGATACTGAGTCATGAAGGGGCCATGCAAGGGAGGGTCTCTAAAGTTTAAGCTTCAGTAAATTCACCTTCAGATGAGTCATTGTGAGACAGTGAACTTCCTAGGACCGAAAAATTACATTCTGGGTCACAGCAGCTATGCCAGAGGTCTAGAAATAATGCAAGTAAGCAAGCTATTTATTTTTTTGTGTGTTTTTTGTTTTTTTGTCTTTAATAGTGTTCTTTAGTTGACTCCTATACTGGGTGGGAGTTCAGACTAGATAACATTTACTAGCTCTTAAATGTCTCCGTCTCGTGAATCTGAAAGTTGTTGGTGTACATCAAAATACCCTAAATCTATGTACAATGAAGGAGAAGAAAGAACAGGTAATTTACATGAGTTATTCTTCCTTAAATAATTAATAGTACCTAAAATTAAAGTTTCTTTTAGGAACAAGGACTGCACGATAATGTGGTACAGTGGAGAACTGGAAAGAAGACTGATATGGTCTCAGGAAAGATGAGAGAGAGGTTTGAAGATTAATACCATGGAAGGAAGAAGGCAGCGGGGAAGCAGACAAGCAAGGTGTGAGTATCCCTGGCAGGGAGTGGGATTCTTATGCAAGTCAAGGACATTTCAGAGATTCTGATTCTGATTCCTGGGTCTCCTGAAATTTTTCATAACCTTGAGGTGAAGAAATGGCTGGGTGCGAGTTTGGGCAGTTGACCTGAAACAAAGGCCTGAAGAGGAGCCTGTGGAAATGGAATTGTGACCCCTAACTGTGACTCTGTCACTAACTAGTAGATCTCAACTAAGTCCCGTAATCCCTTAGCAGTGGTTAGCAACAGCCCTGGGGTCAAGTTCTAGGTTTTACCATCTATGAGTTACATGAGTTTGGGCAAGTTATTTAATCTCTGTAAACCACAGTTTCCTCATGTGTAATGGGGGGTGATTATACTTGCTTCAGACATAAACTTGCTGTGAGATTTAATTAGCTAGCATTCAAAGCATTCCCAGCGTGCCTTACAGAAAGTGTCCAATACATGTTAGCTATATTTGTCAGGTTTTTTTTTTTTTTTTAAGTATGGACATCTATATGCACTGTTTTTTTGTTTTTTGGTATCAGGTGTAATGAAAATTCAAACTGTACAAAGGAAGGTCCTTGCTTTCCAGGAGTGTATAATCTTCTAAGGGAAATAACATGTAATTATTTATGATTCAAGGCAGTATTTGTTAGTTACACATAACTGGCATTTGAAAGGTTTTTGAAATACAGAGGTGAGTCACTTCAGGCTAAAATTATCAGGAGGTGTTTTAGAGAAGGCATTTCAGATGGGCCTCCAAAGACAGGCAGAATTTTAAAAATTAAAATTTGTGAGATATACTGAAAGAATCACGATCCAGTCCAAATTGTTAGGGCAACAGAGAAACGCACAGTTCATTTTTAAACAGCTTTGTTGAGATATAGTTGGCATAAAATGAACTGTGCATATTTAAAATGTACAATTTGATATGTACATATATCCCTGAAAAACCATAACTGCAATCAAGATAATGAACATATCACCCAAAAGTTTTCTTATGCCACTTTGAAATCCTTCCTTCCCACCCACACCCAGGCCTTCCCAATTTCCAGGCAACGACCAATCTGTTCTGTCAGTGTAAATTTGCTTGCATTTTCTGGAATTTTATGTAAGTGTAATCATAAGGTACGAACTTTTTTATGTGTGCCTTATTACACTCCACATAATGATGTTGAGATAGTTCATTTCTTTTTGTTGTTGAATAGTACTCTATTCATGAATTTATAATTGTTCTTCCATTTTTCCATTGATGAAGATTCAGGCTGTTTCCAGTTTTTGGTTATTGCAAATAAAGCTGTTATGAACATTGATGTCCAAATGTTGGTATGGACACACACTTTTCTCCTGGATAAACACCTCGAGTGGAACGGCTAAATCATATAGCATATGTCTAACTCTTTAAGAAACTGTCAAACTGTTTTCCTAAGTAGTTCTACCATTTTACATTCCCACTGACAATGTATGGGAATTCCAGTTTCTCCATAACCTTCCCAACACTTGATATGTTCAGACTTTTAGAGTTTAGATATTTTTATTGGAGGGTAGTTGTAGCTCATCGTGGTTTTAATTTGCATTTTTCTAACGACTAATAATGTTGACCATCTTTTCATATGCTTATTTTCCATTAGTGTGTGCTCTGATCTATCTTTTAAAGTCTTTTGCCAACCTTTTATTCAGATTGATTATTTTCTTATTGTTGCATTTAGAGAGTTCATTATGTATTTTGGATGTAAGTCCATTGTTGGACATGTGATTTGAAAATATTTTTATTATTTTTACACATTACTGTGTTCAATTTGCTAATATTTTGTTGTGGGTTTTTGCATCTGTGTTAATGAGGAAAATTGGTCTGTAGTTTTCTTTTTCTTTTTTTTTTTTTTGCATTATCTTTGTCTGGTTTTGGTGCCAATGTAATGCTGGCCTCCTGAAATGAGTTGGGAAGTGTTCCTTCTATTTCTGTTTTCTGGAAGAGATTGTGCAGGACTAGAGTTATTTCTTTCAATGTTTGGTAGATTTTGCCACTAAAGCCATCTGAACCTGGAGATTTCTTAGTACAACTGAATTTTGTACATCTATCTTATATTCAACCTACAGCTTTGATAAGCCAACTTATTAGTTCTAGTAGCTTTTTTGAAGTTTCCATCATATTTTCTGCATAGATGATTATGTCTATAAATAAACACGTTTTTACTTCTTCTTTTTCAATCTGGCTATTTCTTTGCCTTGCCTGTTTCTTTCAATTTGTTTTTCAATACCAGTACAACGTTGAATAGAAGTTGTGAGAGCAGACATATGGTTTTGTTCCTGATTGTAGGGAAAAGCATTCAGATTTTCAACATTAAGAACGGTGTTGGTTGAAGGTTTTTTCATAGATACCCTTTATCAGGCTCCCTTCTATTCTAGTTCGCTGAGAATTTTATCTGTAATGGACATTGGATTTTGTTAAATGCCTTTTTGTATCTATTGAGATGATCATATGGTATTTCTCTTTTAGTCCACTAATATGATAAATTAAATTAATTGATTTTTGGATATTAAACCAGTCCTGCATTTCTGGAATAAACCCATTTGATCATCATGAAACCAATTTACCAAAATTTTGTTAAGAATTTTTGCAACTATTTTCATGAAGGATATTGATCTATAGTTTGTGTTGTTAAAGAGAGCTGTCTATTTCATCTAAGTTGTTGAATTTATTGTCATACAGTATAGATATGGAAGTATAGTACAGATATAAAAGAATAATATGTGAATATTAAAATATTCACATGCTAAGAATGTTCTTAATAGTAATATTCACATATTATTCTTTTAATATCTATAAAAACTGCAGTAATGTCACCTCTTTCATTTCTGATATGTATAATTGGTGTCTTCTTTCTTTTTTCAGTGTGACTTGAAGCATATCAATTTTATTGGTTTCCTCAAAGAACTAGCTTTGAGCTTATTGGTTTTCTCTCTTGGGTTTATGAATTTCAATGATTTCTACTTTGATCTTTATTATGCCTTTTCTTTTGCATACTTTACTTTGCCCCTTTTTTCTAGTTTCTTAAGGTGGAAGCTGAGGTCCTTGATATAAAATCCTTCTTTTCTAATATAGGCATTTAGTGCTATAAATTTCCTCCTAAGTCCTGGTTTGGTGGTATCCTGCAAATTCTTCACTTTTCATGCAGTTAAAAATCACTTTCTAAAATTCTTTTAAATTTTTTTCTTCGATCCATGGCTTAACTAAAAATGTATTATTGAATTTCAAGTATCCAAAGAATTTTCAGAGATCTTTCTGTTACTGATTACTAACTTAATTCCATTGTTATCTGAGAACACTCATTTTAAGATTGAATTCTTTTACATTTACTGAGAGTTGTTTTACAGCCCTGAAAATGACCTGTCTTGATTTTCATGCGGGTTCCCCATAACCTCCAAGTCCCACTGAGGTGACCCCAAAGGGCTCATAATGAAAGCCTGCACACACAGTAAGTCTCATTATAGAAGAGGACCTTGCGCCGCAGGACTTTTATAGCAACCAAAAGCAAGACTTTTTTGCTTGGGAGTAGATATCACTGCCTTTGTCAAGGCTGTACATTGCAAACACAACCCTGAGAAATGGGCGGGGTAAAGAGCTGTCAGGGTCCTATCATTTCTGGCAGACCAGGAAGAATGTGTAGGCATATTCAGGAGAGATGGGGAACTGTTCTTTCAGCAAACTCACTGAAGCTCTTTTCATTCTTTTGGATTATTTTTTCTTTCTGTGTTTCATTTTGGGTTGTTTCTACTGCTATGCTTTCGAAGTTCACGAATCTCTTCTCCAGTGTCTAATCTTCCCTTAATGGCATTCAGTGTACTCTTCTTCTCAGACATTTTAGTTTTCATCTCTGGAAGTTTTATTTGAGTCTTTCAAAACGTATCTTTCATATCTGTATTTAAGTTTTTGAACATATGGAATACAGTCATAGAAACTGTTTTAATGTCCTCATCTGCTAACTTTAACATCTGTCAGTCCTAAGTCGGTTTCAATTGATTTATATTCTCATTATTATGGGTGTGTTTTCCTGTCTCTTGGTATGTCTGGTAATCTTTTTAATTTTAATTTTTTTTATTTTTTGAGACGGAGTCTTACTGTATCACCAGGCTGGAGTGCAGTGGCGCGCTCTTGGCTCACTGCAGCCTCCGCTTCCTGGGTTCAAGTGATTCTCCTGCCTCATCCTCCCAAGTAGCTGGGATTGCAGGCACCCACCACCACGCCCAGCTAATTTTTGTGTTTTTAGTAGAGACGGAGTTTCACCATGTTGGTCAGGCTAGTCTCGAACTCCTGATCTCAGGTGATCCACCCACCTCGGCCCCCTACAGTGCTGGGATTACAGGTGTGAGCTACTACGCCTCGCCATACCTGGTAATCTTGTATTGAATGTCAGGTATTATGATGTTTTACCTTGTTGGGTGCTGGATATTTTTGTATGCTATAAATATTCTTGAGCTATGTTCTGTGATGCAGAAACTTGGAAATGGTTTTAATCTTTTGGGTCTTGTTTTTATGATTGGATTAACCAGCTTAGAGCAATGCTCTATTTAGGAGTAATCATTCTGCCCTGCTGAGGCAAGACCTTCCTAAGTATTCTACTCGGTGCTCTGTGAATGATCTGTTTTTTCCAGTCCCGCTGGTGGGAGGCAGTGGTTGTTTTAGGAAGAATTATCTCAGTTCACCATACTCCACCTTGGCCAGAAGTGGAAGTCCCCTTACTAATTTCTTGACTTTGTTACTTCTTCAAGTCCTTTTGTTTTTTCCTGTTCTCCCACTTCAGATACTCCAGTTACTTGGATACTAAACTGCTTGAAGACTTCTCACAACTCAGAGATCCTCCCTCCCTCCCTTCCTTCGTTTTTTTTGAGGCAGAGTCTCACTTTGTCGCCCAGATCGGAGTGCAGTGGTGCGATCTTGGCTCACTGCAACTTCCACCTCCCAGTTCAAGCGATTCTTCTGCCTCAGTCTCCCGAGTAGCTGGGATTACAGGTGCCACCACCATGCCCGGCTATTTTTGTATTTTTAGTAGAGATGGGGTTTCGCCTTGTTGGCCAGGCTGGTCTCGAACTCCTGCCTTCAGGTGATCCGCCCACCTTAGCCTCTCAAAGTGCTGGGATTACAGGCGTGAGCCACTGCGCCTGGCTGTGCTCATTTCTTAAGCCTGTTTTCTTTCTGTGTGTCTCATATTGGATTTTTTCTATTGCTATGCCTTCAAGTTCGTTCATCTTTTCTAATGCAGTGTCTATAGGCAAACGCGTTTAGTGTATTTTAAAATTTCAGACGTAGTTTTCATCTCCAGATATTAAATTTTTATATCTCCTCTGTCTCTTCTTGTCATGTTCAATCTCTCCTCTAACTTCTTAAATATATGGAATATAGCAATAATCAGTCTTCTAATGTTCCTTTCTAGTAATTCTATAATCTGTGTCAATTCTAGGTCAGTTTTGATTGATGGATTGTTCTCATTATGGATGATATGTGTCAGTTTCTTTGCACACCTGTGAAAAATTTGGTAATATTTCACAGGTGGCAGAAATTTCAAATTTTACGTTTGGGTAACATTTGATTGTTGAACGTTTTCATATTCTTATAGATAAAATTTTTGAGCTTTGATCTGGGACATGGTTAAGTTACTTGGAAACTATTATTTTCAGGTCATGTTTTTCAGGTTTTGCAGACAGAACCAGTACAACATTTAATCAAGAGCTAATTTCCCTCCAGGTCGGAGTACTCTGATGCTTTGTGGATTGTAAGGTTTTCCACCCTGGCTGATGGAAACAGGAACTATTCCTGGCCCTTTATGAATTCAAGAATCATTCCTTCTATTCCTTTCGGTACTTTCTTTCCTTGGCCTCAGGCAGTTTCCTCTCATGTAGTCACTGATCAGATTTCAGGGGACAGCAAATCTCCAGGATTTTCTCTCTTTGCAGCTCTATTTTCTCCTGTAATTGGCCTTGCAAATTCTGATGTTTGGTCTCTCTGAACTCTCAGTTTACGGAGACCAGTAAGCTGTGTCTGGGTACCCCCCTATTGCATTGCATCTGGAAATTTTTCCCCAGGCTGTAAGCTGGGGCAATTGCAGCACTCACTTATTTTCTGCCTCTGAGGGTTCATTGTCCCTCTTTGCCTGATGACTAATGTCTTGAAAACCGTTGTTTTATGTGTTTTTTTCCCCCAGGCTTTAGTTGTTTCAGGCAGGATGGTAAATCTGGTGCTGTTTTTTCCATTTCATCTAGAACTTTAAGTCCCCACAGTTAATTTTTGAAAACTAAGTTGAACAATGTAGCACTTTTTGTAATTGTAGATCCAGTTTCTTTTCTTTTCTTTCTTTTCTTTTTTTTTTTTCTTTTTTTTTTGAGATGGAATTTTGCTCTTGTCGCCCAGGCTGGAGTGCAGTGGTGCGATTTCTGCTCACTGCAACCTCTGCCTCCCAGGTTCAAGCGATTCTCCTGCCTCAGCCTCCCAAGTAGCTGGGATTACAGGTGCCTGCCACAATGCCAGCTAATTTTTTGTATTTTTAGTAGAGACAGGATTTCATCGTGTTAGCCAGAATGGTCTCGATCTCCTGACCTCATGATCCACCCGCCTCGGCCTCCCAAAGTGCTGGGATTATAGGCGTGAGGCACTGCTCCCTGCCGAGAGCTCTTAATAGATGCTATTACGGTGAAGAATCT
>NW_012114577.1:4840084-4840605 GCF_000951035.1 Colobus angolensis palliatus
AAAAAAAAAAAAAGTGAATGCAATCTATTTGCTAATTGTTAATCTTTCTGCATAAAGCCCCAAACAGTAATGGAGAGTGATGTCAAAATTCTAAGGAACAATGATAAATCCAGACAAACCAAACTTGAAACATGCCCACAAATTAGTAGCCCTGAATCACAAAAAATTCTGTAGCATCTGTGGGCAACGTTTATTCAATTGAGATAGAAAGTGAATTAGAGGTAGGCATCCTATCAGCTCATTTGGTGCCTAAGGCAACCTCTGGTTTACAGTAGTTGCTCAATACATTTTTGATTAAAAAATTTCAGCCTACTGATCCCAAGGGTCCTCATTTTGCTTTCTGTGGCGGCATAACTGATAGGGAACAGCTAGCCAGCACTAGTGGGATGAAAAGGCGTTAAGTGCAACCCACAGGGCGACATGGAAATACAACACGAAGCTGGCCGCTTGCCCTTCATTGTCAGCTCTCTTAAATTTATGCCTGGCAGGTGAGAGCTGACACTTCCTGCCTTTGGTTTGGT
>NW_012114577.1:4848250-4855418 GCF_000951035.1 Colobus angolensis palliatus
GCGCGCGCGCGCGCGTGTGTGTTAGCAGCATCGGAGTCACAGATGTGGTTCTGTTCCTCACACCAACCCGCGTTAGACCAGGATCTGAAGGGGTCTCTGGTCTGCTCCTGACCCCTTGAATCTGTGACCTTGGCCCCCGAGTTATACTCTCCTGGCCCGTTTGTGTCCTTTTACCCCAGCCTCTCTCTTCCCCATTGAAAGAAGCAAAAGAACATCAGCTTCATTGCAGTTTCCACCGGGCAGCCCCTAGAGTCATGGAAAGTCATTTATTCAATCTTTTGGGTTCCTTGGAGAGGGATGTTGTATGAACACTAGACATTTACCGATAGTCACAATTATTTCACACTCTATTTATAGTTCATTGAGGTAAGCACACAGGGACGAAGGAGTCAGCCAGCTTCTGAAAGCTCCCTCCCCGTTTTGATTGGCGCTCTCTGGGGGCCCAGTGGAACATTCCACTATTTCAAGGTTTCCTCTTGATCCTCTTGGCTAGAATAAATAGGGAATGCTCACCAGGAGGCTTAATCCCACCTCTTACTTGACTAGGCAAGGAGCCTGCTTGGGTCAGGCATGACAACAGAGACCTGCTAACCCAACCTTAAGATAAGAGGGTTATGGTAAAAGCCAAACGCTCTGAGCTTCCCCCCCCCCCATTTTTCTGGGAGTGGGGCAAGATAGATTTCCCTTCTGAGGGCCTGCTTTAAGTGGATAGCCTGTGGTGACCATAGCGTGTATGGGAATCTCTGTATAATTGGCTCTGTAGTTGATTGTGCGATAGTATTTGGTGAATAGCAGTGTGATGGTGAACACACATCCCAAACTCCTCTCACAGCAAACAGCGTTAGCTGGAAGGAGAGATAATTATCAAATAACCAAGCACTATTTTTATATCAGGATGTCTCTTGTCTACCCTCTCTCCTAAAATACCATTTACTATTATTATTTTAAAGCTCTAATTTAGCTACATTTCAGTCTCTCCCCGAGTTTCTTAAGGCTTTTACCATCCCTACCTTTTTTAGAAAATGGGAGTAATAAAGAGAAACAACAAAACTTCAAGCCGTCTACCGTTGTTTAAAGTACTGATTGTGAAGGAAGCACATGGCTTGAGGATTCCTAATGTGTCATCTGGACCAGCTGATGCATCATCCATCAGCACGAAGTTAAAAAGTGACCTTAATTTTTAGCAGTGAGTGTTTTTTTTAAAACAATTTCCTCCAATTTTGATTACTGCACTTTTCGTGGATTAAAAAAATGGCAACTCCCTAACTCCCGGTCTTTGTTTTAAAAAATTGCTTTCTGATGAGGAACTGTAAGATAGCTAAGGAATTGGACAGGTGGTCTGCCCATCATTTTTGAAAGTGATAGTCTAATCATAATGCTTTCTGTTGCCTTTTTTTTGTTTTTTTTTAAGTACAGTAAGATAGCAGGATAGAGGTAATGACAATTTCCGGAGGCCACCTTGACATCCCTTCCACCATATTTAATCTTTTAATATATTTGCAGTATTTTTTTGATATATGGCTTTTAATTATTTTAGGTTTGGGATTCCCATGTTGACTGTATTATTATAATTGCAGAGCACTTGAAGTAAAGTTGATTTACTTCAAGTAAATTTACTTAAGTAAAGTTGAAGTAAAAATGACATACTTCCAGCTCCCAGTCCAAAATAATGTTAAAAAGTTTAACATGATAATTTTTTTTTTCTTAAGATAGTTTGAATGTTGTACATGCATGGGGAGTAAAAACTACATTAGGACAGATTTAGAAGATTCTCTATTTCTACTCTCGATTCTCTATTTCTACTTTTGGTATAGACCCTGCTCAAGTCAGTAAAATAATATTGAACTGTGAACTCAGTGCAGCCAGAGCAGTGGCCTCTATTTATGTCCTATGAGACAAACTGCTGGAACCGGACGAGGGTAAAATGCCATTGTTTCTATTGTGGGCTACCTTCTCCACACTTGCCATTTCGGTGATATGCTGGGTATGAGATCTGTCAACAGATGCTGGTAGCACATGATGACGTCCGTGGTGTCATAATGGATGTGATGCCTAATTATATCTACAGTTCAGAGAGTCTCATGGGCTATGGTAATCCTTGCTCTGTGGTGTGGAATGAAAGCCTTGTTGTAGAAGGACTTTGTAAAGTGTAATGTGTTTTATAAGAGAAGGGAATCCAGAAGATAGTGGGTTTAGCATGAGTGCGAATAGGTATTTCAATGTGTCTACTTTCTCTTTCAAGAGTGTGTTAGGAAGAGTATGTTACACACAAGAGTGTGTTAATAGGGTTAGGAATATTTATATTTTCTATAAAGAAATATTTTACTTCATACAACTCATGGGTAGAAGAAAAATGCCTGCAGTCTTACAGAGATGATACACACACACACACACACACACACACACACACACACACGTATGTTGTATATATAATATACAATGTTTAGAGTTAGGATTTTGCTCTGTTGCACAGGCTGGAGTGCATTGGCATGATAATAGCTCACTGCAGCCTCGACCTGCTGGGGTCAAGTGACCTCCACGACGTCGAGGCATGCACCACCACCACACATGGCTAATTTTTTTATTTTAAAAACTTTTTTGTAGAGACAGGGTCTCACTGTGTTGCTCAGGCAGGTCTTGAATTCCTGGCCATTCTCCCACCTTGGCCTCCTAAAGCGCTAATACTAAGGATATGAGCCACCATGCTCAGCCCCAGATACAATATTTTAAGACACCGAAATGCTGAGGCACACTCTTGGAGTGAGAATGTTTTACCATATAGAACACAGTTTAGGGATATCAATTTCTAAGTAAATTGGGACCTCTTTAGTGGACTGTTGAAACTTTCAGAGTGTTGGCGTCTAGAAGTAAACGTCTCCTGGAACCAAGGAACACATTGAGCTTGTACCTCAACTGAAGCCTATTTGGGAGGTGACTTGTCAGAGCAGCAATGCTGAATATGTTTGCTATCTTCACAAGCTCAGGGTGCTGTCCTTAACTGTACTGGGAGGCTAGAGCAGACCTTTTAAGGAAACGAAATATGTTTTGATACGTAAAGGATCCTTATGTCCATAATCAGTACACGGCTTGATAATCGATAAACTTTTCTAAGTGTTCTGATTGTTTTCAATAGTCCCTAAAGAAATTCAGATTCTTTTGCACTCTTCACAGTTGAGATGGCTGGATTCACCTTGGAGCACCTCCTGTCAGTCTGGCATTTAGGCGAACGTGTTGCCATGTCGGGTCAGGCAGCCTGGCAGGATGCGTGTGCAGAGGCAGCCGCCCACGGGGTCTGGATTAAATAGGGAGCCTGGGAGCCTTCGAGTTGCCCCTGCCCTTGTTCTGTGGGCAGCAGCTGCTGATTTAGAGCACAAGGTGAAGGCTCTTCCTGCCTAATGACACATACTCTTGCATGAACTTTTCCTAGGAGAAAAGGCACTAATTGTTCCAACGATCAACAAAAAGCTTGTGACATTTCTCAGATTCATGAGACCCAGATCAGTCGAAGCTCTGCCTGGTAGCCGACTACAGTTGAATCAGTAAATGTTTCAAGTCTCAATTTCTTCACCTAGAAAATGAAGATAAATACCTGTCTTTCTTAACTCACAGGGTTTTTTGTCTGGATCAAACGGTTAAACTATTTTATGGTGAAGGGGCTTTACACATTGTAAAGCGATCTGTAAATGTTCAGGTATCATTATCCTTGTGCACCAAATATTTGTTAATCAGCACTGTGCTTAGACTTGTGAGGGATAATGGAGCATGAGATTTGGCCCTTGGTGACCTTGATATACTTTGAAAATTATGGGGAAGTACACATCACAGAAAATTTACTATTTTAATCGTAAGTGTACAATTCAGTGGCGTTACGTCTGTTCACATTATTGTGCAACCATCACCACTCTGTGCCTCCAGAACTTTTCCATCATCCCACGCTCAAACTCTGTACCCATTAAAAACTAGCTTCCCATTCCCCCCTCCTCTGGTGTACTGTTTTTGTTTTGTTTTGTTTTGTTTTGAGACAGTCTTGCTCTGTGTTGCCCAGGCTGGAGTGCAGTGGTGCAATCTCAGCTCACTGCAACCTCCGCCTCCTGGGTTCAAGCAATTCTCCTGTCTCAGCCTTATAGTAGCTGGGATTACAGACGCTGGGTAGCTGGGATTACAGGTGTGTGCCACCATGCCTGGCTAATTTTTTTTTATTTTTAGTAGAGACGGGGTTTCACTGTGTTAGCCAGGATGGTCTCAATCTCCTGACCTTGTGATCTGCCCGCCTCGGCCTCCCAAAGTGCTGGGATTACAGGTGTGAGTCACTGCACCCAGCCTGGTGTATTTTTAAAG
This sequence comes from Colobus angolensis palliatus, assembly GCF_000951035.1. NCBI lineage: Eukaryota > Metazoa > Chordata > Mammalia > Primates > Cercopithecidae > Colobus > Colobus angolensis. Next base: position 4,852,589 of record NW_012114577.1, read on the forward strand.
ATAGGATTTATACACTGAAACACTTGGAACTAAGACATTAATAATTGCATATTAAACAAGAAATTGTTTAATAGTAAGTGCAAGAATAAAAGTTAGCTGGGTGCAGTGGCTCATGCCTGTAATCCCAGCACTTTGAGAGGCCAAGATAGGAAGATTGCTTGAGCCCAGGAGTTTGAGACCAGCCTGGGCAACACAGCAAGACCCCATCTCTGCAAAAAAATAAAAAATTTAGCCAGGTGTGGTGGTGCACAGCTGTAATCCTACCTACTTGGGAGGGTGAGGCCAGAGGATCATTTGAGCCCAGGAGTTTGAGGTTGCAGTGAGCTGTGATCGTGCCACTACACTCCAGCCTGGGCAACAGAGCAAGTCCCCATCTCAAAAAATAGAAAATAGTAAGTGTAATACAATAAGTGTTTACCTTTGGCACTATCAGAGCACCCTGGCATCCCTGCACTCACCCTCTCATCGAGAAATGGGAGAAGTTCGAAGGTAAGAGTATAGAAAGAGAAAGTAACCAAGGTGGCCAGACCAGAACTCAGGTCTCCCAAAGCCTAGCTCTGTATTGGATATGTCTGTGTATTGGATATGTCTGTGGCTTAGCTCTGTGTTGGATATGTCTGTGTTTGTGTACGTGTGATAAGGAGATAATACCTGACGCTAAAGATGCATATTCAAACTTAGAAAGTTGGATCCATGAAAAAGGGCCATGTTATAGAGGGCCTGGGATGCTAAGGTGAGTGCAGACTTTATTCTCCAAACCATGCAGAGCTCCGAAGGTCTTTTGAGCTGGGGAGACCCACGCTTACAGAACTAGCGTTGTTGGCAGGATAAATCTGAGTGGACAAGGACCTGAGGCTGGAGCACCCAGGCAAAAGCCTGTTATGGGACCATACAGATAAAGCGGTGAGGATTAGAACAAGGGGGCTGTTAGAAGCAATGGTGAGGAAGGCATCAATTTCAGAGTGATCAGGAGGGATTATACGAAGTATTAAATAACCACATGTTGTTCCACAGTAGGCTGTGGTATAAATCCAATTAAGTAGATATGATCCTCACCATTACAGCGCCTGGATTTTAATGTCAAGACAGTGGTATTGACAAGTAACAGCCAAACTAATGAGGAGAGTCTGTTTATCCACTGGGAGATTGTGTCTGGATAAGAAGTTAAGTATTTACAGGATGTGTCGTTATTCCATGCAGGAAAAGGAGCCACCGTGCTGAGGTGGCAAGTCCGGTGTACATGTGGCCATTGCTGGGAGGGAGAGGTGGAGTTGTAGATAGTCTTTGAGAGCCAGAGGAAGTTCTTAATGGGCAGAAGTGTCAAGGAAGAGGTCAAAGGCAGAGTCTTGTGTGGGCACTAAGAAAGCTCTGTACCCAGAGGGACTGTAATAAATATACATGTGGTTTGCTACGGAGAATCACAGGTGCAGGAGTTCTGAGGCACAAAAAACACTCTGTGTCTTTACATCCTATTTGGGACACCGTGATGTGTCCTGGGGTTGCCCTAGGCCTTCAGCCACATTCACCAGGTAAGAAACTTAAGCCCGTAATAAGATTTTCCAGGAGTGTGGGAGGGGGAATATAACTCTTAGCGGGGAAACTTAATTAACGCAGCCTCAGAAAACTGTCAGAAAGCACCGCAGTCGGTTACTGCAGCTGGGAGACACCTACAGAAAAGGCGCAGTTCTGGAGTGGGTGAGGGCGCCACCATGCCGAGCAGAGGAGCTCACACGGAACGCGTTGGAGGACAGTCAGAATCCTACCACCGTTTCCCTGGGAACGGCACTAAGTCTTCCAGAAAGAACAGAAAGCAAAGATTGGGGGAGAAGCTTGCAAACTACTATGCTAGACACATTTCAAAGGAAGGAAAATCTTAAGGGCAAGAATTTGGCCTTTCTGAAGAAGACTGAGGACAATTTTTGGTACAAACATATCTGAACACATGCACACACACACACACACACACCAATTCCCATCTCCACAGCTTTCTAGTTTGGAAACTAGAAGGTGTTTTTACCTGCAACCCTAGTGAGGAGCAAAATATAAATGGAACACAAGCATGATTGTTCATTCTTTCATTCATTTGGCAAACATTTTTGTGGCCCTTCTAGGGACCAGCAGAGAGAGCTGATGACACCACCATGGCCCTTAAGGAGCTTACAGCCTGGTTCAAGAGACAGGAGTGGTCTGTGAGAAGCACAGAGGAGGGGTATCCGCTTCAGCCAGGCTGGTGTAAGGAAGGTGTTTTCAAAGCCAAAGGTGTTTCAAAACCCTCCTGCTTGGTTCTCCTTCATGGTGAATGGAAATGTCTTTCTCCCAGGTGCCCAAGCCAGAAACCTGGGTGTTACCCTTGCCGCCTCCTTCTCTCTCACACCACAGCCGTGGGGTCACCACCTCCCATGGAGTCCTCTGGACCCTGCCTCTTCCTTTCCCTGTGTGCTCCGAGGCCTTCAGGCTTTCCGCCTTCCCTGCGGAGATGAGGGTGGTGGCCTCCCTTTTTGTCACCCTTCCAAGGGTCATGCTCGTCTGCTGGCTTTTCTCCAAGACGCTGCCAAGAATGATCTTAATAAGACACAAGCCTGGTTGTGATATTTTCCAGATTCAGGTGTCTCTGTGGTTCTTCGTTGCCTTCAGGAGAGAGTTCAAGCCTCTTACGGTGGTTTGTGAGGCTAGGCCTGAACTAGCCCCGTCGTCTGTTCGTTCACCACCCCAGCATCCCTGCTGCGAGTTTTTCAAGATCTCATGTCCCTGATTGCTTGTCACAGTGTCTGACTTGAGCCCTTGTCTCTTCCAGAGACCGTCCCTCCTCCACCTATCTTGGTAGTACCTC
>NW_012114577.1:4861968-4864100 GCF_000951035.1 Colobus angolensis palliatus
TAGAGTCTTTAAGTTATTTTGTTATAGTCAAACAAGATGTGAAGGTGACAATTACTTTTAGAAGGTAGGTAATCTCATTGCTGTTTATGAGGATTTTAAGATAATTTATATGTAAGATAGAACCATATGAAATACTTGATGCTGACCATTTTTACCTCCAAAAAGTACAGTCTCTTTGTTTCAACTCTAACAACTTTACTGCTATTGTCCCACTATTTTTTTTTTTTTGAGATGGAGTCTTGCTCTGTCGCCAGGCTGGAGTGCAGTGGTATGGTCTCAGCTCATTGTGACCTCCACCTCCTGGGTTTGCGTGATTCTCCTGCCTCAGCCTCCCGAGTAGCTGGGACTACAGGCTTGCACCACCATGCCCAGCCGATTTTTGTACTTTTAGTAGAGATGGGGGTTCACTGTGTTGGCCAGGATGGTCTCGATCTTGACCTTGTGATCCGCCTGCCTCGGCCTCCCAAAGTGCTGGGATTACAGGCGTGAGCCACCACACCCGGCCATTGTTGTCCCACTATATTTGAGGCCCTTGACCAATACCACAAAATAGCCAGGCTGTAAAACTGAATTCTAATCATTTCTAGCCTTATCTCCAATGTCTTTGGTATTCATTTGTAAGAGTAAAGGGGCTCTTGAGTTGTGTAGAAGTTAAAAATGTGGGATTTGAAGCCAGGTACAGCAACCTGGTGAAACCCTGTCTCTACAAAAATACAAAAGTCAGCCAGGTGTGTTGGTGTGTGCCTGTATGCCCAGCTACTCAGGAGGCTGAGGCAGGAGGATGGCTTGAGCTGGGGGGGTTGAGGCTGCAGTGAGCCATGGATTACATCATTGTACTCCAGCCTGGGCAACAGAGCAAGACCCCTATCTTGAGAAAAAAGAAATGGAGAATTTGGATTGAGGGCTTGATATCCAATGAATAAAAGGAGAAAAGGCTGGAGATGTAGGTGTGGAAGTTATCTACATATAGCAATGGGTGTAACTCTGAGGGGGTAAGTGGAAGGGGATCTACCCGAACGGCACTAAAGTAAGTTAAGAATAGAGGACTCCTAGAGGAAGTGGTGATGGGAACTGAACGTGGAAGTCTTGCTTTTCTGGATAAAATCATCATGTATTAGACAACTTGGAACCACTTCAGCTGTCAGGATGTCTTTGATTTTCTTTCTGGAGAAATCTCACCTTGGTATTCTATTGGAACTTTGCCAGTCAGCCCTAAATCTGGCATTTAAGTTTGTTTAGTTACTGGAACAGAAACCAGCACTTTGGTGCTGTGGAATGCAATATCTTTTAGCTCGTGAAACAAGTTCATTCTTTTTTTTTTTTTTTTGAGACAAAGTCTTGCTCTGTTTCTTAGGCTGGAGTGAAATGGCACGATCTTGGCTCACTGCAACCTCTGCCTTCTGGGTTCAAGCGATTCTCCTTTCTCAGCCTCCCAAGTAGCTGGGATTACAAGCATACGCCACCGCGCCTGGCTAATTTTTTGTACTTTCATTAGAAATGGGGTTTCACTATGTTGGCCAGGCTGGTCTCGAACTCCAGACCTCAAGTGATCTGCCCGCCTTGACCTTACAAAGTGCTGGCATTACAGGTGTGAGCCACTACGCCCGGCCCACACTGACATTTATTAAATGAAGAAATTGTGAATCATTTCTAAAAAACGTTTAGTACAATTACTTTTTTAATTAAAAATCTTTCATTTTAACAATTAAAAGCTTTTTGACAGTCTTTATGATTTCTTGAGCTCTAAATATGTTAACTCCCAACTCATACTCATTTAATGCTTTTAAAAAATGTTCTCTTGAAGTATTTCCTCAAGTCTCCAAAAAGAGTTCCCTGACTTGATTTTTGTTGTAAGCCTGAGCTGCCGAGGCCCGGCGTGGTGGCTCATGTCTGTATTCCCAGCACTTTGGGAGGCTGAGGCAAGGCTGTCTGTTGAGGCTAGGAGTTAGAGACTGGCCTGGGCAACATAGAAAGACCTTGTCTCTATAAAAAATTTAAAAATTAGCAGAGTGTGGTGGCGTGTGCTTGTAGTTCTAGCTGCTTGGGAGGCTGAAGTGAGAGGATCGCTTGAGCTCAGAAGTTGGAGGCTGCGGTGAGCTATCATGGCACCACTGCACTCAGCTCTGGGTGAC
>NW_012114577.1:4870439-4888128 GCF_000951035.1 Colobus angolensis palliatus
CCAGACAAGTTATATTTTCAAAGGAAGCAAAAAACTGTATGAACGTACTTACGGTGTTATGCTCAAGTCTGTGACATAAAATTCTTCTGCACTCAGAATGGTCAGTGATAGGCTTTGCTAAAGAAGGCTTTATTGAACAGTTGTAAGATGCCTGAAAAAAAAATAACATAATGTAGAATTTAACTCCAAGATGGGACTTCCTTTTTCAGTTGTATCATTTATAGAATTAGGGAAATGAATTATTGTTCTCATTTAGATGTTTTGTTTTAAGGTTTTAAAACATAGATGTTTTAGGTATCAGAGAAGAACAGTCATGAAAATAGTAAAAGACATATAGAAAACTGTAATCCACTTAGAGATTATGCGTAGAGGGTGATATTTTTCTGTTTTGAAACAAACGCATTTTTGAGGGGAGGCAGGTATTCAGGTCATCAGATTAGAAAAATACAAACCATGTGTTTTGTGTTTTATAGACTGTAATATTTCTATTCTGTTATTGTAATTTTATGTAATATGAAGTGGCTGATTATTTCATTGCATACATTGGTCTTTCATGTTAGAATTTGGAGCAGAGGATGTTGTAGTTTTTTTCAGTCTAACGTTAAAACCAAAAAATACTGCAATCAGACAGAAAAAGTGATAATATACGGATTTTTACCAGTGAATTAAAAAATGAGAGATTTTCACATATTATTCCTAGTATCCCAAATGATTTGCTGAATAAGACAGAGAAACAACTATTATTGAGAAATTCTAGGCACTGTTGTAACCTTATACATGATTTTACTGGATCTTCACAACGATCTTGAAAGATGAATATTATCTTCATTATTTTAGCTAAGCAAGTTAAGTGAGTTGCCCAGCAGTGGCTGAGGGTGGGGAAGTGGTAGCTGGAAAATGCACACAGAATTTTGTCTAATTTATGTAGAAATAGTTCTCTCTTGTAATTGAAATTTTATAAATATGGAGACACTAATTATTTTATTGCATATTTTTGGTCTGCAAGTGGTAGAGCTGGATTTCAGATCCAGGCTGCTTAACTGTAAGGGTCTTGATTTTTATCAGTAAGCTTTATCTGTTTTTGTTGCTTTCTGCTCGGATTTGTAACCAAATCAGAGCAGAAGCCTGGGATTCAGTATTTCTGATTTTCCACTTACAAACCTCCTGTCTTTGTGGACGGGCATGCGTATGTGTGATTTTTTAAATTTCTAAACTGGTACAACTGGGACTGTCTGATAACAGTGAGAAAACGAAATTTTGAGGCATGGTCCATATTGTCATTCCAAGATTTTCCCCAAGTCAATCTTCAGGTGTTGCATTGTCTAACAGAAATACCAAAATAGGAGAGAAGGGGCCGCAGGAGAATCAGCTAAACCTCTCAAGAGTTTTAGGGGCCATGCCATGAAGGGCACATTATCAGAGTGAATGCTGGTATGTCTGACGCACTTCCAAAAGAAGCCAGAGTTCAGGATGACTGAGATACTGAGTCAACTCCCTTTTGGAACTAGAAAATGAGACTTTCAGAGGTAGGAGCATAGATTAGAGTTATCCTCCTGTGGGTGCCTGTCTTTATCTGCAGGAATGCCCTCTCAGATCAGAGCTCCACAGGGACTGAGCCTAGCACGTTTTGAAATGGCAGTACTGAGAACTCACTTTACATTTTTAAAAATCCTGGCCGGGCGCGGTGGCTCAAGCCTGTAATCCCAGCACTTTGGGAGGCCGAGGCGGGCGGATCACAAGGTCAGGAGATCGAAACCATCCTGGCTAAGATGGTGAAACCCCGTCTCTGCTAAAAATACAAAAAATTAGCCGGGCGCGTTGGCAGGCGCCTGTAGTCCCCAGGCTGAGATAGGAGAATGGCGTGAACCCGGGAGGCGGAGCTTGCAGTGAGCTGAGATCGTGCCACCACACTCCAGCCTAGGTGATGAGCAAGACTCCATCTCAAAAACAAAAAAAACAAAAAAATCCTGTTTATTTATTTAATGTTTTATTATGGGAAATTTTAAACACACCCCAAAGCAGAGAGAATATAATGACTCTCTCTGTATCCAGTAGGCCAAGGAAAAACCAAGCTTCATGAATAGGTGATGACTAAAAGGAAAATAAGTTGGAATGGTTAATAAATACTTTACTATGAAAGAAACTGGCACGAAGTAAAACTGTGAAGTAGGCTGATGAGTACCTGCTTGTTGCTTTACCATGTTTCAAAATCCTGTTTCCCGAGGCCCCCTACTTCCTGCCGCTGCCTCTGGCCACCTAGGCCTGCTCCACCTGCACACCACCCGCAGACACCACATTCTCCTTGTGATTTTTCACGCACTTACTGTCATCATTGTCTATGCCTAAAACTGAAAGATTCCTAAGACCTGCCTTTCTAGGGATCACTGATGTTTTTATTTTATTATTTTATTTATTTTATTTTTGAGACGGAGTCTCTCTCTATAGCCCAGACTGAAGTGCAGTGGCACCATCTTGGCTCACTGCAACTTCCACCTCCCAGATTCAAGCCATTCTCCTGCCTCAGCCTCCCGAGTCGCTGGGATTACAGGCGTGCACCACCACACCTGGCTAATTGTCACTGATATTTTTAAAGGTGACTTTTCTGAGAAAATAACCCTGTTGTCTTAATTCCAGTGAATTTCAGGCTTAGCGGAAGATGGAGAGGCCTGTATATGTGGGTGGCTTACCACAGTGCCCAGGTGTGAAGTCAGTACTGGTGGGGTATTTACTGTGTGTGAGGCACGCCCCTCTCCTCGTACTGCACCTCATCTTATGAACTGACCCTCATCCCCATCAGGTTTATTGAGACGAGTCCTCTCTTCACTCCACTGACCATTGCTGTTACTGCTTCGAGTGATAAGCCTGACTTTGAGACAGGAGGTGGGAACAATGTCTGAGGATGCTGAATTTGATACTTCTGCATCTGCATTTCCTCCACCTCCCCCGGAGTACAGCCAGAGGAAGGAGCAGAACAGACATTGCAAAGGTTCTTTGGGAAAGGTTATTTTTAGGGGCCGTCTTGCCAAGACTGGCAAAGGTTATTTTTAGGGGCCGTCTTGCCAAGATTGCTTCCGGGGACTTTATTTAGACACAGCAGGCCCCTGCCCTGTTAGAGATGTGAATTCCCACATACCTGGGAATGTTCTGGGTAGCCCCAGAAAAGTGCTGGGGGGATTTCATTTTCACCCTGAAAGATGAGAGATGGTATGAGGAGCAGCACGGTAGCCGGTGACCTTGGGCAAGTCACTTCATCTCTGAGGACCTTTGTTCCTTATGAAATGAACAGACCATGGTGGTTGGAGTAATTTCAGAGGTAGGGTGACCCTACCTCCAGGTTTGTCCAGGACAATCCCAGTTTGTGGCTTTTGTCCCGGAGGAATTATAAATAGCACCTCCTTTGCCTCTCAGAAGTGGTCCAGTTTAGACTACAAACTTGGGTCACCCTCTTCTGAGGATATACACAGGCAGCCTCATGGAAGGTTAAAATCATGTTGACACCCAAGTTATTTTTTTTCCCCAAGTAATTTATACATCAGGTAGTAATGCCTTTTCTGAAAGTGCTGGCCTATTTCTGGAACTTTAGAAATGTAAACATTGTTGAAGTGAGATTTTTAGTACTTTGAGATATATATATATATATATATCTCATACATAATCTAGTAATTCTGAATCTTTTAATTCGCAAATCTTGTAGAAGACCAAGCTTTGTAGAACACCATGAGAGCGAGCCCTGTGACTGGAGGGCTGTGGGGCCACCAGCCCCACTGAGTCCTTCTGCGGGCCAGGTTGCCTCTGAAACGGGGGTTGCTGTTATACTTTTGGTTTTGTATTATATGCTATGTATATGGTTTTATAAATATCATATATACTTACACTTTAGACAATTTGATATTAATATGGGCCAGGCATTAATGACTTTTATTTTACACATCTGCAAAACTAAGAGTTAAACCTTATTTAAAGATCTGAACCAGTTACTAAAGTCCTGTCTGTAGATTTGTTCTTCTGACAGTATGTCTTTTCTAAAAATTAGAAGAATTTATTTCCATGTTTATGCACTTGAAAATCTAGCCATGAAGGCTGGGCGTGGTGGCTCAAGCCTGTAATCCCAGCACTTTGGGAGGCCGAGACGGGCGGATCACGAGGTCAGGAGTTCGAGACCATCCTGGCTAACACGGTGAAACCCTGTCTCTACTAAATACAAAAAAAAAAGAAAGCTAGCCGGGCGAGGTGGCTGGCGCCTGTAATCCCAGCTACTCGGGAGGCTGAGGCAGGAGAATGGCGTAAACCTGGGAGGCAGAGCTTGCAGTGAGCTGAGATCCGGCCACTGCACTCCAGCCCGGGCGACAGAGCGAGACTCCGTCTCAAAAAAAAAAAAAAAAAGAAAAAAAAAGAAAATCTAGCCATGAAATGGTGACAAATGTATTTACTGTGTGACAAATCATGTTGAATAGAACTTGTTCCCTCATGTCTATAATGAGACACAGGTAGGGCTGTCACCATGAGAGGCCTTTAAGGACTTGGTAGGGAAGCAGGAAAAATCGTGTCAGAAATGCCTGATGTGTGACGGTGAGTTCTATTGCTGTAACTGCTATCTGGGTAACTGGATATTAAGGACTTTAAAGGATTTCTATTCTGCTGTCCTAGGATTGGGCAGTGTGTACCCTTTCCAGTAGGATTTTAAAATGTGATGTCAAAATGGGGATTTGAATGTGAAGCTGTAAAAAAGTCTTGAAGTAGCACTTCATTGAGCAATTAACATCAGAACTCTAGGATTGCTGGATTGGATGCAGTTACGTAGTTTTCATCCCCCTCCGTTAGGAATATGGAGGATTAGTGAAGTAAAGCAAGCCAGCATCATTACAGACAACTAGGGAAAGGCAAAGAAAATAACTTACAAATCTAGGCTAAGGAATGTTTATGCTCTCCTAAACTATTGTTTAAAGATATGTATTTAAATAATCGCATAAGAAATACCTGTTTATTGTAGCATATTTAGGAAATATTATATTTTTAAATTAGAAATTTTTAAATATTAAAAAAGTCACAACCAGGAGAAAACAAGTATGTACATTTTGCCAAGTGCCTACTAGCTCACTTTATGCTGTAGTCTAGAAGCATCTATTTATGTGTTTTATACTTTAATATGCCATGGTCTGAAATGGCTCCGGATGTCCAGTCTTTATTACCCATTTTCTTGAATGCCAGTCAGCAGGAGCCCTGGGGAAGAACTCTTGGTGGAGGAAATCCCAGCTTGGTTCCCTCCGGTGTGGAGTTGGCAGGAACGTTGGAAATGCCCAGCTTCTCTGTTTTTATTGCTTATGTTAATCAGAGTTTTCCCCATATGTAGGGGAAAGCTATAGATGTACCTGACTGTGGGCTGTTCCTTACTTAGAATTGTTCTCTGGTCTGGGACAGCGATGCAGAGAATAGGGTGTATTACAGAGAGCTGTTTCATTCTAAATGAATGCTTGCATATCTGTGTGTAGGCAGCCATTTATTTGGGTCCCTGAAAATAGTAACAGTATGGTGAACTTAAATTAAAGAGTATTTATTTTGCTGTCTGTGTAGTACAAGCTGCTTCCCCAGTTGCCGGATGGGTTGAGGGCAGAATCATCAGTGTGCTTTTCTTTTGGCTTGAATTCATCCTTAAGAAGAGAATGAGAAAAGTACAATAAATGCTGCTGCTGCTGCCTAAAACTGAGCAACAGTTGGGTCTGCCCTGTCACAGAGCCACATCTTGCACGTAATTACCCAGGCTCCAAGGGAACAAGTTATTTTGAGAAGCATAGCTCAGGATCAATCAGATGTAAGGCTGTTTGTTGGGAGCCTTAATATGATTACTTACCAGAAAGTCCTCAAAGGAATTCTCCACGTAGTTTGTGCCAGCCTGGGGGAGGCAGGTGTGACCCCACACAACATTGAGCTAGTGGCTAAGTCAGGCTCCTGGCTTAGAAAATCTTGAAGCTCAGATGACCAGGCACCAATAGCTTTCATGTGGTCCTTTGGGCCTACTACCTTTTTTTTTTTTTTGCCTTTTAGAGCAAACATGACTTATACTTTGATTCTAAAGATAATTTGATTTGGTTAGTTTAACATATGCTTCCAGCCCTAAAATAGTTTGGGAAGAATCTTCATATTTCTAGTCTTAACTCTTGAATTTAACAGTTAAAAGGTGGGGGGAGGGTTTCATCAGGATCATTTGCTAACCCTCATTTAGGAGAGAGGATGCTCTATCTTTTTTTTTCCAATAATTAAAATCTTGTTTCAAGAATTTTAAAAGACGCCTTGGAATTAACGTAGAGCTAGATTGAATTGCAGACTAGCTTTGGGAATCCACAGCTCCAAATGTTTGATGACCTTGTTATGTTGCTTCACTCTGATTTGAGGATTAAAGAGAGGTAGAGATAAGTAATTGCAGCTGAAAAATCAGAATTAGGAGACTGAGTATTAAGGACTCCTGCAAATGGTAATAAAATGTAGGAAATTTTCTTAAGCAGGAAGGAAATTAGCAGATGGAAATACTTTACCTTCTTGATAAATGTAAGATCTTTATGAAATAGGAAAAATGCTAAATAATTCAACCCAAATTTAGTATTATTTATGGTGATCAGGATAAGAGGGAACATGAGGACACATACGGAGTTTTAAATGTAGAATTTGATGTGGAAAGGGAACGTATAAGCTTCAACTTAAGACAGCCGTTCGTTTCACAGGCCAAGGGAAGCATACTGTAATTTGAGATCAGCATATGATGGACTTCAGTTCTGTGCATCATTCTTGTGTATTAATCACTCTTTGTCTTCATGGAAGTTGAGTGTGGAAAAAACTCAACTGTTTTTTCTCTTCTCACACCACAACAGTCAACCCAGAAGAATTCTGTGACCAAACGTGTGTGGTCTTCTCCCGCTTTCCGCCACCCTGTGCACCAAGCAGGCAATCCGTTCACCAGCTGGGTGCCCTCCAGTGTATTTGATTCTGACGCTGTCCGTTTGGTGATAGTATCAGATCCCACAGGTTGAGGGCTCAGTCCCACAAGACTGCCCCTCTTCAGACACCATCTCAAGTCCAAGCCTCTAGAATAATGACCAATCAACTTAAAATTGGGGTTCTCATGCCTCTTTGGGTTTGATCAGTTTGCTAGAGCAGCTCACAGAACTCAAGGAAACAGGTACTTATATTTACTGGCTTATGATAAAGGAGATTTAAAAGGATACTGATGAGGAGAAGCATAGGGTGAGGTATGGGGGAAGGGGTGCAGAGCTTTTATGCCCTCCCCAGCAGGTCACCCTCCAGGAACCTCTACCTGTTCCCTCCAGGAACCTCTACCTGGAAGCTCTCCAAACTCCATCCTCTTGGGCTTTTGAAGGAGACCTCATTGGAAAGGCATAATTGAAGCTTGGACAACTATGGGGAAATGTGATTGGACAAAAAGGCTGTGATCTAATACTAATAGGCTGAGTGTGAAAACCCAGCAAAACCTGTCTGTTTAGACTCTTCTTAGCCTCTCTGTGCAGCCTTCCTTTCAGGTTTGTGGCAGGACTCCTTCTGAAATGAGGGTCTTATGACCTACAGTTAGATAAGGTAGGTCAGATCATTTCTTTACGGCCAGCTCCAAGCCAGAAAGGCAAGGGAAAATTGGAGTCCCTCCAGGGAAAGCCTGCTGCTGAGGCCTGAGCCACCCTAACATGACAGCAAAGACTGTAACTATGAGAGTTATGAGCCAGGAACAATAGACAAAACATATATATATATATTTTTATGATATATGTATATTATATACACCATATATATACACACACCATATATATATACACCTGTGTGTATAAATATATATATATATCACAGAAACCAATAAAATTTATATCAGAAAAATGAATATTTTAGCTTATTGGAATGTTGGACTCTTCTTAGAAGAAAGACCCAAAAGGTGTTAAAATACAATTCTCAAATAAAAGTAGATTCATGATTCTCATACAGATATAAAGATGAATGTTTAAAGATGTTCTTTGACTCATTAATGAGAAAACTGGTAAGCCATTACAGCCAGTCCAAAAGAGCATCCAAAGAGTAAGACACATTTGTGGAGCAGGAATGAAATGAATGTGCACATGGAGGGGCTCTGTTTTCTGTGGGAGGAGGAGGAGTGCCCCTCTACTTTGATTTATTTGAATGTCTGTAGACAGAATTACTTTGCATTGCTGTCAGTTGTCTGTGACCTATAGATTTGTAGAAAAGCCTAGAAGGGCTGCTTATGCACAATGCACAAGTTTCCCATTGGAGCGTAGATTTTTCCCTGTATAAAGTAGCCTTATCAGGCATTTCACCTTTCCAAATTCCGTAGTTTCCATCCTTTCTGGAAATTATAGGTGTGATTCTATATATCGGAGAGGTTATTCCTCAAACCAGTATTAGTCGGGGCTAGATTTGGCTTTGTTGAAAACCCTGAAAAGAGTGTTACCTGTTACACAGTCTCAGAGCTTAGTGCCTTTCTTTCTGTATTTTGAGCAGCCCATGGACTAAATGGAAATCAGTCTTGTGAGCCTGGCAGTGGAAGCCTGAAATTTGTGGTGCAGAATTTGATTAAAACCAGACCTGGATAAGACAGTCTTTTCAAGTGCTGGGAGAACCATCTTTAACCTCTCCACTTAAAGTGTCATCCATTAGCCTGGTTCTATTTTTAGATACCCTCAGCTGTGAGGTTGCCTGTTATTTTTGCAAGGTATTTTCTTTTTCTTTTTTTTCTTGGCAAGGTTATGGAATCTTTCTTAACATTTAAGGATTCTGTAGTTAAGTTTGACATGATAATAACAAATGTTAAAAACCTGGAACTTGAGCAGATACACATTTTTAGCTTCTCAGGTTTCTTTTTATTAAAAAAAAATGGACTTCTATCCTCTTTGATTGATTCCAGAAAGTCTGACAAATGAGATCTTATTCGACCAATAGTTATTGAATGCCACTGTGCTCTAGGCGCTGTCCGGAGCACAGAACAAAGATCCCTGCTTCTCTGTGTGTCACTTTCACCAGCAGTTCTTAGACTGTTCAAATGGTGGTGGTCACGGTGCCTTGGAAAATGCTGGAGTTGTTTGTGAGCTTTCCTACCCTTTAATTTCAGATCATTAGATATACAGTGGCATTGGGTAGAAAGAGACTCTGAATCCTGCATACAGGCAGAGTTTGTCGGGGAGAATCAACAGAACAAAAGGCGGCCTCTCTTTCTTTCTCTTACCTTGTCTTTGGGTGTATGTCAGTGTCTATATCAGTGTACCTGGAACGCAAGCTATTATTTTACTCACTACTTTTGATGGTAAAAACTGCAATTACTTTTGCACCAACCTAATAAAAGCAGCCTTTTGATACTGCTGAAGTTCCACTTTATTTATAACTGAGATCATCACAGTTTAAACTTGGAAGTATTGAAACTTTAACAGGTACAAGCTCTGTGTGCGCGAATGCAGGTGCACCTGCTGGGTGCTGGGTTTTCTGAGTGATGGCAGACGTGAATAAGGCAGGATTAGGGACTACCTTTCGTTGAGTTTTTTGATTAGTAATATATATGCATACAGACATGTAACAGCCTGGGAAACCAGCTGTGGGTCTTCCTTTTGCAGTGGAAAGAAATGGAATTTACCTTTTTACAAGAGTTAATTTTAAGGCTCTTTGGACCTGGTGTATTATGAACCAAGTCGTGATTCAAATGTCACCCAATATTTTAATTGTCCCTTAATAATAAGTTTATTTCAATTACATGGGCAATATTTTTGCCCTCTATAGGTAAAAACGGATGTTCTAAACACTTTCTAACCAGAGGAAATGAAGATATGTTAATGATGCTCTTTGTTCTTCAGCAGGAGTATGAATACTTGTGATGAATCTGGAAAAGATGAAGAATTGGCAGGATTCTGGATTCTTAGATCACAGACCTTCTTGCACCCCTTTTCTGTCTGCAGCAACATTCTGTGAATTGTGCCAAGCAACAGCATGATTCTCCTTAGCTGTTGGAGGCGGAATATCTCCTGTGTTCAAGTAGGAATAAATCGTGACTATAGGCAGTCTTTATTTTTCTGAGCAATCTCGCCCTACCTGAGTAAGATTTTAGAATGATTTAATTCTCTTTCCGTTTAAACCCCTCGGCACTGCCCAAGTTTCTTGGAATTGCCGTCACTGATTGCTCTTCTTTTGTATTTCTAGTCTCTTTTATATTTCCTAGTCTCTTATAATCCATCATACCTCACAGCAAACTAGTTGAATTAGATTCATAGTGCTTTTCTTTTCTTTTCTTTTTGAGACAGAGTCTTGCTCTGTCACCCAGGCTGGAGTGCAGTGGCGCCATCTTGGCTCACTGCAACCTCCGCTTCCTGGGTTCAAGCAGTTCTTCTGCCTCAGCCTCCCGAGTAGCTGGGACTATAGGTAGGAACCACCACGCCCGGCTAATTTTCATATTTTTAGTAGAGACAGGGTGTCCCTGTGTTAGCCAGGCTGGTCTCAAACTCCTAGACCTCGTGATCCACCTGCCTCAGCCTCCCAAAGTACTGGGATTACAGGCATGAGCCACCGCGCCCGGCCATCATAGTGCATTTCTTGGAGGAGGGAACTAGCCACAGAGAGATGAGCTAACTTGCCCACACTAGACAGTAAGCTGGTCACAAAGCCAGTGTTCAGATTTAAGGGCTGTGTTTTTTAGGAATTGCTGAACTGAGCTGTTGCATACTATGTTATCTAACAGGACCTTGGAGACCAAGCAAAGATTCGTGGGCAGAGAATAAATGGGCTGCTGTGTAGTTAGATGCCTAGTTATATAAGTCATGAGAACATTAAGGCCCCAAATGGACTTCTAGGACATCCTGATAATTGATTGTAGCACAAGCAAAATCCTTGGGATTAACACATTCATTTACATAATCCTTACTTTGATTAAATTTTTAAAATTTCGTGTAGATAGTTGAAAGATTTATCTGAGTACTTGGCAACATTGAAGATTTGGAGGGATATTTTCAAAGTCATGATTATTCAGTTTTCGTTATGCGGAATGGCTGGTCACCACGGTGAGTGGCTTCTGGATCTAGAGAGCTTCCTTGATGTTAGCGTAGACTTTCTTGATTTGAGTGTAGATGCCAACACTCTCTAAATGTTTTTCAAGACGGTTGAGTGTCTGAACATTTAAATGTAAGGTTGCCGCTGGTGACTCTGGGACAGCTCATTGGTTGGGATGTTATTGCATCCAGTGCGGTTTGTGTGATGTGTAGACCTTTTGGGCCTTGCTGGCCGGCGGATTGAGACGCTCTGTAGTGAGCTAGTATGTTCTGCTCCGCACAGATTGCGGGACTTTTTGCCGTCACAGACGGTTAGGCCACCTACTCTCTATGAGGGCAGAGCCTCCTTTCTTAAGGGTGAAGCTGAAATTGCGTTTACTTTAGAGAGACGATTTTGACCTTCCTCTTCCACTTTAGTCAGTGATTTTAACAACATATGCAGCTTTCTAGAGCCTCCTTACTTTTCTAATATTTAAAAAGAACCGGGAAACCAATTAGAGGTAATCTTGGCAAATTGGGAATTTGCGAAGTAGAAAAGAACACTATTAAAGTGATTGCTGTAAATAGAAAAATGAATGGACCATTTTTTAGAACAGCAGTTTAATGGAGCTGTGGCTTCCAGTGGTTTCCAGTAGTTTCACAGGAGAGGGTGTTCCGAACCATCGTGACACAGGTAGTGTTGGCTGGCCTCTTTCTTCTCCTTGCGATATTCTTTTGAACTATTTCATAAAGCTGATCATGACAATGACTGTCCATATATATATATAGCTGGGAAAGGATCAGGATGTGAAGGACAAATAATTGCATGGTTTCAGAGTCAGAAATACAATTCGAGTTCTGAGCCATGACTGCAGGCTGGAAGGGACTCGGCCTGTCCTCCGTGCCCCGTCTCGGGGACCACTGCCGCTGTGGCTGCGGCTTGGTGGTCCTACCCCACAGGATGCAGGTCATGATGAGTGTTGGGGGAGGCTTGGAATTGACTGAGCAGGCCTCTTGATGTCTCAGCTCCCTGAGGAGAGTAAATGATATGCAACTTCAACATAGAACACTCAGCAGCACCCCAGACCATTTTTCACCTGACAGACACTGCTGACTTATAATTGGTAGGTTTAAAAGCTACATGTTCTTTAGACCTGCTCACCCCTGAGTTTTCTGCTGTGCCTGGATATCCCAGTCCTCAGCAGATTCTCATTCATTTCATTCAGAGAAGCTCTACATCTGGGATGAGTTTCCGTTTTAGGAAATGTGATCTGAAATGATTATTTTATATAATTATTATTAAAGAAAAAGGTGGTTAAAGAAGTATAAAGGAAATGAATGGACATGTTGCCAAAATTTTTGTTTGGAGAAAATGGAATGATGAAGATTGAACAGGTAGTTTTACA
Organism: Colobus angolensis palliatus; assembly: GCF_000951035.1. Classification (NCBI taxonomy): domain Eukaryota; kingdom Metazoa; phylum Chordata; class Mammalia; order Primates; family Cercopithecidae; genus Colobus; species Colobus angolensis. The sequence continues at coordinate 4,882,861 of NW_012114577.1, forward strand.
GAAGCCAGCCCAGGCTTAGAACCGTATTGCTAAAAGAATTAATAATTCACTGAAAAGTGAAATGGACTGATATTCAGGGAACCATGTCAGACTCATGATTGATTTTTCAGGTCCCCGTCTGTGTACCTAGGTAATAATCTCTTCTAGGTAAAATTGTGCACATGCATAGTCAAAGAGGATGATATAAACAGTCACATTTTTTACTCATTTTGATTAAAAGACTTTTCCTGCCTTTACCCTAGGGAATGTAGGTTGATGTGACTGTAGGCTTCGTCAACTTAAAAAGAAATCAAATACAAAGGCATAGCGATTGAATAACACTGGTCTGTCTCAACAATTCAGTAAGGACATGCACATTTTCTTTTTTCCGTTAAGCACGTTGTGCTGATTGTCCTGTTATATAATTTAGCTTTGAGAAAGGCAATACTCTTGTAGTTCCCATGGATTAGGGACTTTGCTAGCAAGCCCTCCAAGAAAGATGCAATAGCGTCTTCCGCCATTGAATGGGAGTGACAATTGTAGCTAGCAAATGCTCCCAGAAAACCCCTTCAACTGATATTTACTCAACCACCATGTTTTGGAGGTTGAGGAACACCCTCTGGGTCTCCAGATCAGGGGCTCCCAACCTCCAGACTGTGGACTGGCACTGGTTCGTGACCTGTTAGGAACGGGGCTGCACAGCAGGAGTTGAGCAACGGATGAGCAAGTGAGCAGAAGCTTCATCAGTATTTACAGCTGCTCTGCATGGCCCAGATTACCATCTGAGCTCTGCCTCCTGTCGTATCAGCGGCGGCATCAGAGTCTCATAGGAGTGCAAACCCTACTGTGAACTGTGCGTGCCAGAAATCTAGGTTGTGCACTCTTTGTGAGAATCGAATGCCTGATGATCTGAGGTGGAACAGTTTCAGCCTGAAACCATCCCCCTTCCCTACCCCCACATCCGTGGAAAAATTGTCTTCCACCGAACTGGTCCCTGGTGCCAAAAAAGGTTGGGGACCGCTGTTCTACATCATGTTCAGGAATATAATGGACGCAGAGACTGCTGATCATTTGAGAATCCTTCAGTCCTTACACATGAAAGCTTCTGTACGACTCCAAGGCACAGGAACGCGGTGTACAGGAGAGTTTCCATCTGCATCCAGGGAAGGCCTGTATAGCCAGTGGAGAGCATCTGCACCCACAGACTGCCCACCCTGGCCAGGGACTCACTGGTTGCAATTCTTTATGTTTAGGAAAGAGATCCTAATATTTGTTCCAGCTGTCTAAGGAATGTACATAGTGAGACTGTCTTCCACCGCATTTCCATCTATAGAACACTGTTGAACACTGTTTCCCTTAGCTTTGTCTTAACTTCTGTGGTGGGTGGTAAGGACTAGAAACATGTCTTTTTATTTTTTTGAGACAGAGGCTCGCTCTGCTGCCTAAGTTGGAGTGCAGTGGCACCATCTTGGCTCACTGCAGCCTCTGCCTCCTGGGTTCAAGAGATTCTTGCCTCAGTCTCCTGAGTAGCTGAGATTACAGGCATGCACCACTATGCCAGGCTAAGTTTTTATATTTTTAGTAGAGATGGGGTTTCACCATGTTGGTCAGGCTGGTCTTGAACTCCTGGCCTCAATGATCCACCCTGCCTCGGTGGATCCCCCCCAAAATGCTGGGATTACAGGTGTGAGCCACCGTTCCCGGCCAGGACTAGAAATATCTGTCTTTTCTTTCTGGGGATAGATGGTTTTATGGTTTCCCATCTCGGTCTTCTTTTTGTGGCTCTAAAACTTTTTATGTGCCTACTTTTGGGATGCTGAAAGTGTGTACATTTATGGCTAGGTGCAGAGAAACAGGGAATAAGCTGTTGGTTCAGGAGAGAAATAGAGGAGGGTTTGAGTTGAAAACAAGAGAGGAGGTTGGAGGATTCCGCCTGTGCCAGGGCAGCTTTGGGATTGAGTTACAAGTTGGGGAGACATTGGCCTCTTTCCTCCATGGTCTGTGTCTGATTGAATAAAGCACCATTTCCCTTAAGAAAGGACATATGGCTTGGTAATCTTTTTTAAACTGAGGAGCCTGCCTCCAGAATGGTGTGGAGCCACTTTCATTTCCCACTTGAGTTCTCCAAAATTTAGTTTTCAAGAACCCTACAGAACCCTAAAGACGCATGTTGCAATACAAACAACAAGAAAGTTCACAAAGAAGTCTTCGGGTCAAATGTGTGGGGTTTTGTTGCTACTGTTGTTTTTATCTTCTCCATGATTAACAGACTTTTCACAGAAACGGGTGATAGAAGATGCATAGGAACAATCTCCCTAGGCAATGGTAATTAAAACAGGAAATAGAATACAAATTACACATTCTAATAAAGCTTAAAATTCCTTTTCAGAGGGCACTGGCCTCTTTTTAAGCTATTACCACAGAACAGCTGGAGTCTTTTTTCTGCATTTAAGTTAGTCACCACCTTTCTTGGCTCTTATGAGTATTCATTAAAGATAGGGAAACTTCATTAGGCTTAACTCAGCTAAATAAATGGACATTCTCTGGATTTGTACAAGTGGATAATTACCTATGGTAAATTACCTTCATTGTATGTATAGCTATAAAAAGGTGGTATCACCTCGGGAGGCTGAGGTGGGAGGATCACTGAGCCCAGGAGTTCAAAGCTGCAGTGATCTGTGATTGCACCACTGCACTCCAGCCTGGATGACAGAGCGAGACCTTCTTATCTCTTTACAGAAACAAACAAACAAACAAACAAACAAACAAAGCAGGTAGTTTCAAACAGACTTCCTGCGCTGTGAGGTCAGGAAGCTTGGGATTTTGTAAGCAGCTTTTAGGGATATATCCAGTAGTGCTTCTGATGCCTGTATTATGAAGAGACTTAAATAACAGACAAGGTATGATAACGTGCACTAGCAATATTTGCCCACTTTTAAGTAGATTTTAAATTTTAAAAACTTTATAAATGTTTATATCATTATATGTTCTCTCCATCAGTTGCTTTTTTTTTTTTTTTTTAACAACCTACTATTCTTTTGTGCCTTTCCCCAAAACTCTGGTATGTGATTAGTCTTAATATTATCAGTTTTAAAAATTGTTTTAAAGTAATTGTACTTGCTGAAGATAGGGCCTGGGGTGTATTTTGCTGTAAGAACTTAATTATCTGGAAGCAACCCAAATGTTCATTCATGGGGAGCTAGTTACATAAAATATGGTTTATACACTACAGTGGAATACTATACAGCCATAAAAACAAGTAACTTATACTGATATGGAATGATCTCTGGGTTATATATATTGTTTGTTTGCTTGTTTTTTTGTTTTTTTTTTTTCTTTTGAAATGGAGCTTCACTCTTGTTTCCCTGGCTGGAGTGCAGTGGTGCGATCTCGGCTCACTGCAACCTCCACCTCCCGGGTTCAAGCAGTTCTCCTGCCTCAACCTCCCAAGTAGCTGAGATTACAGGTGTGCGACACCATGTCCAGCTAATTTTGTATTTTTAGTAGAGACAGGGTTTCGCCATGTTGGTCAGGTTGGTCTCGCAGTCCTGATCTCAAGTGATCCACCCACTTTGGCCTCCCAAAGTGCTGGGATTACAGGCGTGAGCCATTGTGCCAAGCAAAGTATAGAACAATGTATGTCCTATGATGTGTGTTAAAGGGACCAAAGGAAAAACAAAACATGTATGTCTGTGTGTTTATATAACCACAGATACCACTGAAGGAATATACAAGAGACTGATAGCTCCATTCCTCATGGGGTAGGGCATTGGGTAGCCAGGGAACAAAGGTGAGAGAATGGATTTTTTTTTTTAAAACCTGTTGTACCACTTGACTTTTGAACCAAGGAAGTGTATTACTCATTCAAAAGTAAATACATAAAATTAATATGTTAAAAAATAAGTAATGAATTTTTATCATAATCTTACCTTCAAAAAACGAAACTTAATTATCTATAGTGTTGTCCAATAGAATTTTCTGATAGGAATGTTGTATATTTGCACCATCCAGTACTACTAGACACATGTGGCTTCTGATCACTTAAAAGATGACTTGTGCAACTGAGGAGCTAATTTTTAAATTTGATTTTCATTAGTCTAAGTTTAAGTGGCTACCACATTGATTGGGTATAGATCTAATGTATATGACTTAAGACCGGGCGTGGTGGCTCACGCCTGTAATCCCAGCACTTTGAGAGGCCGAGGCAGGCGGATCACCTGAAGTCAGGAGTTCAAGACCAGTCTGGCCAACATAGCAAAACCCCGTCTCTACTAAAAATACAAAAATTAGCCAGGTGTGGTGGCGGACACCTGTATTCCTAGCTACTAGGGTGGTTGAGGCAGGAGAATCACTTGAACCTGGGAGGCAGAGGTTGCAGTGAGCCAAGATCACGCCACTGCACTCCAGCCTGGGAGATAAGCAAGACTCCATCTCAATAAATAAGTAAATAAATAAAAATAAAGTGTATGGCTTAGAGTATCTTTTCTGTTTAGACCTGACTAAAGCTTAGAAAGAATTGTTAGTTTAGGCTCTCAAGGTAAAATTTATTACTGTAAATCCAAAAAATCCCTTCTTTTTTTTTTTTTTTTGTCCTTGAATTAAATGCTGTCACCTCCTTCTTGAAAGGAGGGACTATTAGTCAGATTTGAAAATCCTCTTTATTACCCAGAAAAATCATTTTTATGGACACTTGGTCTTTCTGTATCTGGCTTGGAAGCAGTCTGTTTTTAATAGGTTGACTTTTTCATCTTGAACACAAACCGTGTTTGTGTGTCCCCTACTCCCCAGTTTGCTGTGCCAGGCACTTTGTTCTCAAGCCCAGCAGCTGTTGTGGGACAAGGGGACAGTTTGCATGCTTAGCCAGCAGCTGCCAGAAACATTTCTAATCTGGTTTTGGCAGGAAATAGGGCACAAGTGGAAGCCAATATAAAAGAAGCTGGAAAAATAAACAGAATGACTTTGGATGTCACTTCATATGTGGTCCATTTTCAGCTGAAGATTTGCCCCAGTAATTTGCTAATATGACTGGACTGTGATCCCTTCCAAAGGCAGGGTTGAATATAGTCACCTTTGAGATCCAGGATTTAGTCCAGTGCTTGGAACATGCTTGTAGGAGGTTATTGTTATAATTTTTTCAATGATTGACTACACTGCAAATTTGTTTAATTAGTAGCTTAAAACTGTTGTTCACCCAAGATTGTGAACTGTTGTTCACCCAAGTTGTAGGCTATTATTGGTTATGGGTTCCTTCTCTCTTCTTTCTGCTACACAATATCACCCATCGTCTCC
>NW_012114577.1:4889233-4924335 GCF_000951035.1 Colobus angolensis palliatus
AAAAAAAAAAAAAAAAAAAAAGAGAGGTTTTGTCTCTAAAGTGGAAAATTTACTAAAATCGTTCTTTTGGGTTTCCAGTTCTTTCCATCAAATTCTCCATCCTCTAGAAGCCCAAGCAGCCCCAGCCTTGTAGATTCCCAGGAACGTGTAAGGTGTGAAGTGTTATCTGTGAGGAAGGGATCTGAAATATGATGGGCTTGTGCTAAACCATGTTTGGTTTTCTTTGTAGACCTTCACTGCCTGGTGTAACTCCCACCTAAGGAAAGCTGGCACCCAAATTGAGAACATCGAAGAAGACTTCAGGAATGGCCTTAAGCTCATGCTGCTTTTGGAAGTCATCTCAGGTTGGTGTTATATATCCCAATCCTATGCTTTCATGTGTTATCAGTAGGTAAGCAACTATTTAAAGATGATTACATCAGAAGTTCACTTTGAACTTGGTTGGGCAAGAACATGGTATTATTGCCAAAGAAAACCTTTCCAAAGAACAATCTGCCTGGAGTTATTTTTGTGTTCTAAAAAAGGAGTGAATTCTCTTTAAAAATGACTTATTAAAATAATGTTTATACCACCAAGCTTGAAACAAAATAAGAGAAGAAAAAATGACTTCACATGACTCCCTCCATGCTGCCCTCTCTACTCTTTGTCCAGCTAGAGCGTATTCCAGAAATCATCTTGTATCCAAAAATCTCCATGTTGTAGATGTTGGCAGAACTCTGAACATACAAGCTAAAATCCCAGGGGGGCTTTGATTTGTCCTGAATTTCAATTGGGCGATTTAGACTTTGGACTAGAGAATGGATCACCTTTGGAGAAGTGTGACTGGGAAGGATTATGGCAGATCTGCCCTGATCCATATATCTTCATAATCAGGTGTCGAACGAACCCTGGCAGCCACCTCTGTGATTTTAACTAGGCCATCCTGACTTCCTCTAACAGTTAGCCAGCAACTCTGAATACTCCAGGGACTCTAACCAGCTTCTCTTTTTACTCATTTGTAAGTTGGATCATGGGCCAAACCAGACTCTCCCTGCAGATCTGAAAAACATATGTCCTTCATAGTATGTCTCCCTGCTGGTCTACTTGATCCTGAAAACCTTTTGGTTACTGTTCCCTCATTGCTGTGATTTAGAGAGACCAGGCACACATCAGAAATAGTCATGTAACCATTTGTTTTTAGGGAAAAAATGGATTCTGAGGTTTGGCATCTTGATTCCGCATCAAGAGGTCACTGTCTCCATGTCTGCATGATTCTCTTTTCATCCAACAGGGGAAAGGCTGCCCAAACCTGACCGAGGAAAAATGCGATTCCACAAAATTGCTAATGTCAACAAAGCTTTGGATTACATAGCCAGCAAAGGGGTGAAACTGGTGTCCATCGGGGCTGAAGGTGAGAGGTGTGGTGGGGCGGCCCTCTCTGCCACACTGACCACAGTTGCAGCGCAGGTGTGGGCTGCAACTTGAATTCTCCTCTTCTTCCCTCCCTTTCACCATTTACTGTACCTGCCTTGTATCAGGCTCTCCCCTAGGGCACTGAGTGCACAGAGATAAGAACAAATGGTACCCTGAGTGGGAGACCAAGCTCTAGGTTCTTTGTAAAGCATAGAATTAAATATAATGCTGTCATCTTCAGAACACTTACAGGACTGAGAAAGAACTTACATGTCCCACTGACTCTTAATAAGAACTAACAGGAAGGAAGTGGTGTCTCTGTTCTCTATGGGAGACTGGGAATTTGGCGAGGTCAGCGGGAGTTGAGATTACCACCCATATCTCCGTATGTACAACTGAGTCCTGCTACTTGTCAGCTGCGGAATGCCGTAAGAAGGGTCAGGGTAAAGATGAGTCTGCGTTCTGTTTATTTGATTATTTAAAACCTTAGTTCATGGCTGGGCACAGTGGCTCATGCTCATCCCAGCACTTTGGGAGGCCAAGGCGGGTAGATCACCTGAGACCAGGCGTTCAAGACCAGCCTGGCCAACATGGTGAAACCCCTGTCTCTACTAAATTTACAGAAAATTAGCTGGGTGTGGTGGCATATGCCTGTAGTCTCTGTAGTCCCAGCCACTCAGGAGGCTGAGGCAGGAGAGTTGCTTGATCCCCGGAGGCGGAGGTTGCAGTGAGCCAAGGTTGTGTCACTGCACTCCAGCCTGGGTGACAGAGTGAGACTCCATCTCAAAAAAAACAAAAAAAACAAAAACCAAAAAAACCCATCTTAACTCATTGCATGTTAAAACTTTGGAGACTCCTGGGTGGTTTTCAGTGATAATACATATGCAAGATTTGTGCTTATTATTAACTCAGAATTTATTTAAACTAGAGACATTTGGTTATGAATACCGTATTTATAACCAGACATACTGCGATACTTTTAAAACCATAAACTGGTCTTTCCATATGCACACTTTCCAATAGCTCTGAAGTCAAAACTTATATGTACGAGAAGAGTCATGTACTGACTATGTTATCTTTACATTAATTTGTTGTTTTCTTACCTGCAGAAATTGTTGACGGCAACGTGAAGATGACCCTGGGCATGATCTGGACCATCATCCTTCGCTTTGCTATTCAGGATATTTCGGTTGAAGGTAAAAGACATGGTTAAAAGTCTAATTGTATAATCGGTAAATCGAGCTTATGAATTAAAATTTGAACAAGATATTTGAAAGTCCAACAGTCACTTACATGATTGAATGAGAGACATGGAAGTGGGTTCTTCTACATTTGGTGTGTGTATAGGAAAGGACCCGGCAGCACTGTTTCATTCAGGGAGGCTGGAATCGGTTTGCAAAAGATGAGCACATGTTCAGAACAGAAGTCGCTTTTTCAAATGAGCATTTATTGAGCTTCTTGATTGCTTATTATACTAGTAAATTTACAGCTATGGCAGAGTTCTTTAGTCTTACAACTGAAACACTTTTTATACCCCAGGTATAAAAACAGAATCTGTTGCAATCCACGTTCATTTGTTATTTCCTTTACGTTCTTCCTCCCTACCTCTCTCCCTTTTTCTTTTCTCTTCTTTTTCTTTTTAAACAAGACCTCTATTGTCACTGTATCTTTTGGCCTAACTACCGTTCCATCATTATCATAGAGTCTTAATCCTTGGCACTGCCACTGAAGATAAAAATCTTTAGTCTTTTACACTAACTATACTCCCAAATATTTTGATGAATTCAGCACTGTTGAAAAGTGTCAAATTGGCATTCTTAAAATTAGGACTTTGCCTGTTTGGCCCTCAAATCACAAAGTGTATAACTGCAGAATGTGTTTCTGGGCTGTCTGCGTTGTCCAACTATTTGGCCCCCCCGACTGTAATCTAGTAGGTAACCAAGTACCTGAGTGGTAAGGGGTGGAGACATTATTTATAATTCTGCCCAGGCCAGAGTAGCCTCTGACTCTGGTTTTTTTGTTTGTTTGTTTGTTTATTGAGACGGAGATTTGCTCTTGTCGCCCAGGCTGGAGTGCAGTGGCGCGATCTCGGCTCACTGCAAGCTCCGCCTCCTGAGTTCACACCATTCTCCTGCCTCAGCCTCCCAAGTAGTTGGGACTACAGGCACCCACCACCACACTGGCTAATTTTTTATATTTTTAGTAGAGACAGAGTTTCACCATGTTAGCCAGGATGGTCTCGATCTCCAGGCCTCGTGATCTGCCCACCTCAGCCTCCCAAGGTGCTGCAGTGCAGTTCTGAGGTTAATTTCGCAAGGCTGATGGAGCCTTTAATCCTGCACTGCCCTGAGAGGAGTCTCACGTCGCATAGGGGTGTCTCAGCTCTGCTCTTCACCCCCCAGTCTTTGACTGGAGCAGCCCTGGGGAATGTGGCCTCAGTGGGAATGCAGGGGTGTGGTACATTCAGGGGGCTGCAGCTGGCATGTCAGTTGTCTGCCCTGTGCTCCCAGCTGCAGCCGTGGGATGTCTGAGCAGCACATTTTTATGGTCATCACAGATGGTACTGGGTCTTTCTTTTGGTCAGAAGTCAATTGGCCAAATTTGAAATTTACCAATGAAACCCTTTAAGTGTTACAAAATCAGTTGGTAAAGGAATACATTTGAGATGCGGTAGCATCTGTGAATTCCATTTACCTAGGAGTATGAATTACAAACCAGACGAATGACAGATTAGTTGTCATCAACTACACACATTTTATTTTTTCATGTGAGTTGTGTTGTAGACTATTTATGTTTGCATGTTTTTCAGGATTGTGTACAGTAAGCATGAAGCGAATACAAAGGATTCAATTGTCCTGTAACACTCACTTCAATTACAGATTGTGCTCAGCATTAAGCTTTGCTAGTTCTTTAAGGATGCAATCAAGAGGCAGGGAAAGGTCTGTCAGCATCCACAGCCTCCTTTTCAAATTGGACACTTAGTCTCTGATCCTGAATAATAGGTGCCCCCAGTGTCGCCTCACACAATGGGGTACACACAGGTCTTGAACATTTATTTTCAGCCGGGCACAGTGGCTCACGCCTGTAATCCCAGCACTTTGAGAGGCCAAGGTGGGTGGATCACCTGAGGTCAGGAGTTTGGGACCAGCCTGGCCAATGTGGTGAAATCCTGTCTCCACTAAAAATACAAAAATTAGCCGCGCGTGGTGGTGGCACCTGTAGTCCCAGCTACTCAGGAGGCTGAGGCAGGAGAATCTCTTGAACCCGGGAGGCGGAGGTTGCAGTGAGCCAAGATCCCACCACTGCATGCCAGCCTGGGTGACAGAGTGAGACTGTGTCTCAAAAAAAAAAAAAAAAAAAAATTTTCATTTAAAAAGGGGTAAGTCACCAACCACCCTGAAGTCTGGTTTTAGTATCTTTTTATGTTGGAGCTTGTGATTGCTCCTGCATTGTCCTTTTGAAGTCTCTAAGTGTCATCAGAAGTTACTCACCAAGATCAGCATTCTGGCTCCCATGCCTTGCAGAGGCTGTAAGAAGAGATGAGGTATTTGGTGATCGACCCCCTGGGAGGTCTGTTTGAAAGTGACTAGGAGCTAAGTGAACTAAGTGGCATTTCCCTGGGGCCACTGTTTCTTGGCTGTCATTACAGAAACATCTGCCAAAGAAGGTCTGCTGCTTTGGTGTCAGAGGAAAACTGCTCCTTATAGAAATGTAAACATTCAGAACTTCCATACTAGGTGAGCACCGAGGGCCCCTGGTCCTTGTATTGTCAGTGGAATCTGCGGGTAGCATGGGGAACAGTGTTTGTGTGCACCTGTGTTTTCCTCCTGCCTGAGAAACCTTTTATGTATGGAGGAGAACTCAGGCTGTAGAATTCTTGATGCTTAAAGTCTCCCAAAGGAAAACATTGGATTAAACCTTAGCATGCTGGTAAGACAGCACTGTGTTTGTAAGTGAATGGTGTTGCAGTGCCAGAAGGATTCTACTGAGTTTGGGGCTATAAGCATGCATCTTACTTTAGTCTTCACCTTGGTATTGGGAAAAGGCAGCAGGAATGGCTGTTGTTTCTCAGGGATGAGGGGGACCCTGGCAGAGTCTGCGTACCCCCTACTAGCGACTAGCGACTCTTCAGCCCTCAGCCCTGTAGGAAATAGAACGATCCTTCATCCATCAGTTTTGCTCTGCTGAAATTCAAAAGAGGTAGAAAAATTATGTTTGAAAAATTGTAGGAAATGAGATGAATAAAATCTTGACATAAGGGGAGAGCATGATTCTGTCACTTGCTTCAGTCTTTCTCATGTAGATTGGTCATTATTGTGTTGAAGTGAAAGAGTTGGTTATATTTTCACCTTCGGATGCTAGGTTACCCATGAGTGCAAAAAGGCCCACCACTGGCCACTGATAATCAGAAAGATAAAGATGAACCACGGTGAAAAACTGGGGAAGTTCTTCTAGTTTAAACAAATATTCTCAGAATGTCTACCAAGCGTCAGGCACTGAGCCAGGCCTTGGGAGGATAAAGGGGAAGAGAATCCTTCTTTGTCCTTACAATGTGCTGTTTGGCAGATGAGAGAAGCTATCAAGGGCTGGGACTTTCTGCAGGTGTCAAAGTTGAAGTACCCAGACCTGCATCCACTCATCTTGCTTTTCTTTTTCTGACTCCCAGTTGGCCCAAATACTTCAGCATTGTAGCACTGATAACTCTCACGGAGGTCTCCTACCCCAGACCCTTTGAGGAACAGAACTCCCACACTCTGCTCTCACTGAACCCACTATCACCAGCAAGCTCTGGCCTGCCCTTGTCTATGGGGCATTTAGAGCTGGTGTCTATGGGGGAAAAAAGACCAGAAATAAACATCTGCCCTGCTAGTTGCATGTCCTCCCTCACCTACATGCCTTTGCCTTAAAAGAAAAAGAAAAGAACTTTATAAAGAAAGACAAAGGAGTATCTGGGAGCTAACGGAGGCTTTTGAGGCATCCTAAGAACTTTTAGAGGAAGCATGTTCTGGACATTTGCAGGGTAGACGTCCTTGTGTGTATTTATTGGGTAGACTCAGGGGTAAGGGCCAGAATGGATACTTGGAGAAGAGAGAGGAAACCTGGGACTGGCCGGGCAGGGACAGCAGTAGAGGCATCTCCCTGCCTGTCACTGCCTGTGCCAGCACAGACCAGACGGGGGCAGGAGACACAGCAAGTCTCAGGAGAGGAAGTCGAAAGAAGAGGAGTACAGTGGACCCTGGGAAGAGGTTGAGTGTTCAAGCTCACTGGGTGGGGTAAAGAGGAAGCTACATGGGGTTTTCCACGCATTAAGTCAGACAGAAGGAAGGCCAACATCTGACTGAGTGCGGACGCTGGCTGCTTCTTTCTCTCCACTAACACGTGTTCCTGTTCTTCTCGACGGTTGTGAAGCTGGAAAGATGGCCTTGGACTCTGTGCCCTCATCCACCGACACCGGCCTGACCTCATTGACTACTCAAAGCTTAACAAGGTTATTCTTGTTAATACAGCATGCAGTGTCCCCAGCCACGCATCTCAGCATGTCCTGCAAATGAGCACATCAGCACCGGCCTAGCACAAGCTCCAGGGCCACCTGCACAAATGGCCACCAGGAAAAAGTACATTCTCCCAGCTAGCCTTTCCCATGATCTAAATATGAAGGGTAGCCAGGAAAACACTTACCTCTTAAAATCAGGGAAAACAAGACCCAAAGCTAAGTCATCCCTTTTTGCCCACATCAAGATATGTTTGTTGATTTGGCTTGATTTACTATGAAGGCTTTCTATATGTTCTTTAGAGATTTTACATTCCTGGATTCTAAATATGAGAAGTGAAGCCTATATTTTTGCGGGGAAGAAAGGCTCAAATAGTCCAAGCCTATTTTTTTTTTTTTTTTTGAGGTGGAGTCTCGCTTTGTTGCCCAGGCTGGAGTGCAGTGGTGTGATCTGAGCTCACTGCAACCTCCGCCTCCCAGGTTCATGCCATTCTCCTGCCTCAGCCTCTCGAGTAGCTGGGTTTACAGGCACCTGCCACCACTCCCAGCTAATTTTTTTTATTTTTATTTTTAGTAGAGACAGGGTTTTACCATATTGACCAGGATGGTCTCCTGAGCTCATGATCCGCCTGCCTCAACCTCCCAAAGGTGCTGGGATTACAGGTGTGAGCCACTGTGCCCAGCCCGTCTAAGCCTTTTTAAAGTCAAAGTCCCTTGACTTTCTCTGGAGGATTTAGTTGTAGACATATTTATTCAGAATTGATTAACTCATCTGTCACACAAGGTCTACTTCATAACTATCTTGTTATTGATAGAAAATACCATCATTTGTAGCCTTGCAAAAGAAGTTTTTGGGGCAGGCTTTTTTTTTTTTTTTGAGTTTTGCTTTTTTTCAGAAAATTTAACTTAGAAAACTGCAATTCTCCCTTTAAGGTAAAGGTTTAGTGTGTTTAAGTCTCAGATTGGTATTCAAATTCTTTCTTTAAAAGTAGTTTTAAGACCGGGTGTGGTGGCTCCCACCTGTAGTTCCAGCACTTTGGGAAGTCGAGGCAGGAGGCTCACTTGAGCCCAGGAGTTTGAGGCTGCAGTGGACTGGGATCACACCACCGCCCTCCAGCCTGGGCCACAGAGTGACACACCAACTCCCAAACAAAAACTTAGTTTTCAAATGTAACCCATGATGGAAAAAGAAATCAAGGTCGCTTCTGAATCTTGTGGATGCTCTGTGCTGCCTTAGAGATAATGGTGCGTAAGGCAGCACAGAGAAGCCACAAGATTCAGAAAGGACCTTGATTTCGTTTTCCATCATGGGTGGTGAAACCCTGTCTCTTCTAAAAATACAACAATTAGCTGGGCGTGGTGGCAGGCACCTGTAATCCCAGCTACTCAGGAGGGTGAGGCAGGAGAATGGCTTGAACCCGGGAGACGGAGGTTGCCGTGAGCTGAGATGGCACCACTGCCCTCCAGCCTAGGCGACAGAGTGAAACTCAATTTCAAAAACAAAAAAGAAAAGAAGAATGATGTGTAAAGACTTAAGGGTAAAAGCAAGGCCCACCCTTACTACACATTTCTGTGTAGCCTCTACACATTTCCTGCTGGGTGCTGGTGTGCTGAGCTCGCCGTTCACGTGCTGTTGCTGTGTTTGGGCGTGGACTCCAGCTGTTGCATGCTGACCTCACTCGTGTGGCATGGATGGTCGTAAGAAGAGTGTCCTGGCTTCCACCACCTTTTTAGTTATCCATTGCTTGCCTCCTGCCCCCAGCCTGCCTCCATGGCATACAGGGTAGCATGTGAAGAGTTTACTGGCATCCTAAAGGTTGAGAATGAAATATTTTAAGGTAGCCCATGAAAATGGAACTTTTTCCCAGCTTTTCAATGGATGTATTTTCTTACCCCTGAATTACTTTGAAATGATCCAAGCATGTAGACAGTGTACATTTCTTTTCAATTAATCTTAATCTCATTTGCAAAATGAGGGGATTGTACTGCATAGACCCAGTTTCATTAGCAGTTTATTATGGTCAGTTTGTATTACAAAACGTCAGTAGATCTGTAGTAATTGGTCATCTAAGAAAGTAGAAAAATACTTATATAATACAATAGCAACTAACACTTATATAGCACCAGAGCAGGCACTGTTATAAACAAATAAACATACATGTGTATTCACACATGCATATATGCATATATATGGAATCTCACATACACATTTAATCTTTACAATGCACAGTAACCCTATAAAGTAAGTACTACTATTATCCTAGTTTTGCAGATGAAGAAAGTGGGAAATCAGTAATCTACCAGAGGTCACATGGCCAATAGCTGAGGTAGGAAATAAATACTTAATTGTCACATTTTATCATTTAAATTACACTCTAAATGAGATAACTTTCACAAAGTCTCAGGTGATAAGCTTTGTTAAAACAACCTTTAGTTAAAAACTTTTTTTTTTTTTTTTTTTTTACTGAATTCGCTGTATACTCTGTGAGGCCAGAAAGCTGTCTTTGGTTTCTTCATTGAGCACTGTGAATATGTTTGAAACCTGCACTTTTTCAGTGTTTCACTGTATAAAAATAATGGTGCTCGTTGAAAAACATTGTGGTTTCTAAAATATTGAAATGACTTTGTTATTAAAATTCATTAAAGTCATCCCCAGACTAATACTACATTTCATTTTGATTTTTCTATCTTGCCTTCATCTCTTTTGAAATTCTTAATGGTTAATTTCTCTAGTGGATCAAAATAAATGTTGCATCTTCTTTGTTTTCACTATTTTAGTTATATACTCTGGTTAAATTTATTTTACTATGTTACATATATTTAACTAGTTTTTACGGTGGAAGGTAAATGTAATCCTAAGAACAAAATTTTTTTCATGAATTCACTTAATGATTTTAAGATTTTGTCATTTCTTCTTGCTTTAACATGAGTTTTGCCCTTTGTAACACTAGTAACACTCTTTAGCCCGCTGAAAGTTTTAGCTAGCAACGTTTTTCTTTCATCTCTTTACCCCTCAGCTTTCCAATATTTAAAATCATGGTATTGGTTCTCCAAGATCCCCTTCCAAGTCTGGAAAATGCATGTTTCATGATTTAGAATGATTTAAATGTTATCTATAGGCCTGAAGATCAGTGCTGATGGATTCAGTGTGTCCTTTCTTATCAAGACATTTGTTCTCTTAAACCCTTTGTTTACACTTTATGATTGAAGTGTGCATGGATTTTGCGGTTTCTGTCATTTTTGATGTTTCTCTAAATGTTTGAAGTAATTGGGAAAAGATGAAAAAGCAAGTTACACTATTGCAATTGTGTGCGGGTGGGAAGGTGTCCGTCCTAAAGTGAGGTATGTAAAAATCATTCTTCATAAGTCCTGTTTCAAAACACATTTTAAAAATCTCATTGTCTTGGTTTTCCTGCAGGATGACCCCATAGGAAATATTAACCTGGCCATGGAAATCGCTGAGAAGCACCTGGATATTCCTAAAATGCTGGATGCTGAAGGTGAGATGACAATTGTGTTTGCTGAGTTAGAGAAAATTTGAAGACTACAACTGTTATGGCTACACATTGGGACCTTACAGAATTTCGTAGCTAAGTTACATCCTAAGTGCTTTGGATTCCTAACAAGTTTCTGTCACTGGCCATATGAGTAGTAGAGATTTTCATGTGTAGCTTGTTCATAAAATTTTTTTAAAAAAATTGTATCCTCCAACAATCCAGCAACATTACAGCAAAAGGATTTGGTAAAAAGTTCAGCTTTGGCTAAGAAACAAGATGCTTTTATTTATAATTTTAAAAAAAATTTCCTATATATTTTTTTTCAACATCATAATGTTTTCTCCCTAACCACGTAGAGACAAGTGTAGCAAATAAATCCCTTTGTGACATACTTAAGAGAAAAAAATTCCTTCCTTCCAGCCAGAAGTTAGAGAATTGAAATATAGAATATGGAGCATTCAGCCATCAGTGTGCCATCCAAATGTTCACATATTGCTTTTAATTCATCTAAATTTAATTTATTTAGAGCTGAAATAATTTCCATGTGTTTTGCACTTCAGTATCACTCTTTCTGGGGACTTGCTTCAAATACTTTTTTGCCCCTTTTATATGGTGAATTTGTGTGAGCTGTACCGACAGCAGACCATTGAAAGCACAGATATGTGGACACTATTCATTCATTTTATTTATTCATGATTCATTTACCACTCAACAGACATTTACTGAGCACTTACCATGAACAGGACCCTCGGCTGGGTACTGCAGGAGCTGATGAGATGTATAAGATATATACCCTGCCCTCAAGAAGCTTATATTCATATATTACTTTGTTATTGTAAATATTATTATTCCCTAATGGTCTGTTATTTCCACTAATTAGCGATGTTGGGGAAAACTAAGGAAATTGATTACAGTCAGTTGTCAATCTTCCATTCCTCCTTGCTTTGGTAATTGTATTATGGCCTTTGTAACAAATTACTGCAAAGTGGGCAGCCTAAAACAGCAGAAATTTCTCTCACAGCTCTGGAGGCGGTGTCTGAAATCAGGGAGTAGGCAGCACCCTAAGCCTCTAGGGGAGGATTCTTCCTTGCCTCTTCCAGCTTCTGGAAGCCCCAGACATTCTTTGGATTGTGGCAGCATCAGTCCAATCCCTGCCTCTGTCTTCACACGGCCTTTTCCCCTCTGTGAATGTTTTCTTTTTTCTTTTTTTTTTTTTTTTTGAGAGAGTCTCACTCTCACCCAGGCTGGAGTGCAGTAGCGGGATCTCGGCTCACTGCAGCCTCTGTCTCCCAGGTTCAGGAGATTCTCCTGCCTCAGCCTCCTGAGTAGCTGGGATTACAGGCATGCGCCACCATGCCCAGCTAATTTTTGTTTTTTTAGTAGAGACAAGGTTTCACCATGTTGGTCAGGCTGGTCTCAAACTCCTGACCTCAGGTGATCCACCTGCTTCAGCCTCCCAAAGTGCACGGATTACAGGCGTGAACCACTGTGCCTGACCTGTGAATATTTTCTTACAAGGATACCAGTCACATTGCATTAAGGGCCCATACAACTCCAGCATGACCACATCCTCACTTGATTACATCTGCAAAGATCTAACTTCCAAATAAGCTTACATTCACAGGGGTGCTGGAAGTTAAGACTTCAGTGTATCTTTTTGGGAAATGCAGTTCAACCCAAAACAGCAATCTTTCAATTAGAACTCTAATTTTGCTCATTAATTAATCATTTTAATCAAACATCTGTATTATCGGGTATGGTTTCTCTAAAAGTCTTTAGAGGGACAAAGTCTGTAAAACACTGAAGTAGAAACGTAGGAAATTTCCTTTCCTCTTTTTCCATCTGTCCTAAGCTAAGTTCATATTTGTATCGTCTTTCTTTTGACCTTTTCATACGATAAATAACTATCTTGAGTTTTCCCACTTGGGTTAATAGCCAGGGTACTAAAGAGAGGAGAAAACAGACAATGCTTAGTAAATTTTCCAGTGTATTCATGCCTCCCTAATATCCTAAGCCGAAGGTGAGTTTCCTATTCAAACACTCTTGTAGAATTATTGGCAGGATCATCATCGATGTTACTCTGGCGCTGCTAATATTCTCTTCTCAGTTCTTTGGTTTTTCCTTAGTCTCTGAGTCCTGGTCTGGGCAGATGTCCATTCTGCTCATCCTTTCAGGCAGATGGGGTGTGTGAGCACTGTGTTCATTTCCTCCTCCTAATCTTCCGTGTGTTTCTTCATCTTTCCCTTTTAACGGTTCAGAAGAATGCTCACACACTGTTTTATTATCTTTGCAGAATAATTGCTCTAAAGAATCTTCCGGCAAACAATTCTGAACTTGGTCACCTTGCATGTAGAGCGTGCGTTGGCATCACTGCCTAACAGATTTAGCCACGCATTCCCTGTTGTACGTTTGCAGCCTGCATTTGGACTTCCTATCACCACAGCATTCTATCAGCAGTTTAAAATTTCTGCTGCTCTTTGATGGGAATGTCAGGTCCAGGTCTCCTCAGATCATGAGTGCCTTTTGGTAAATCCTTGCCTTCCTGCCTGCTGCCGTGGACCTTAATTCCTGTCATTCATGTTGGTCTCTGAACCCAAGTGGGGATTTTAAAGTGGCTCATTGGCCCACTCACCCATGAACTGTTACTTGCAGCAAAAACTGGTGAAACTCTTCCTAAACTTACCTTCTGTGCTTTTACAAGGTTGTAAAAATTGTTTATTTCCCTCCACAAATCTTTGTTTGAGGTGCAGACTAGGTTTAGATCTTGGGTACATTTGTTCCATGAGAACCTGCAGAAGGGACCTTGTGGCCTCCCGGGCCCTCCGTGTGTAGTAATAGAAAGTCCCGGTGGGTGTGCTGGTGTGTGCGCTCTGTTCAATTCCGAGGGCCTAATTCTGTCCATAGATGTGCCTTTCTTGCTAGGTTAGGGCTCTTCTGGGTTGGCCTTGCTGTTCTCTTTGGCAATTCCTTTATTTTCCTTGACTGTTCTCAAAAGTGCACAGAGAGTAATCACTTTGCAGGTGTGACTTCTTTGATTTGAGCCAAAATTTTAACAACATAAGTGTATGGGGGCGAGGAGGGAGATTCCTGATTCCAGCACCTCTGAGGAAGCGCTTAACAGAAGCCTGCTGGTATTAGAACATCCACACAGTTAACCTTCTTTTCTCCACACAGATTTAGTATACACTGCCAGACCTGATGAAAGAGCCATAATGACTTATGTTTCCTGTTACTATCATGCTTTTGCTGGTGCACAGAAGGTGAGGATGTAAACCATGAGTCACTGCTCACCCTTCACCTTCTGTGTCTTAATTTTTTTTCAATTGTTTTCCTCTTTTTCCCCCCCGCCCTCTCCTCAGAGTAAGGAGACTCTCTGGTTCTGAGGAGGCAGTTGTTTGTCTTTTTTAGTCTAGCTTTCTTTGAAACTTACTTTCTGTTCATGCAGTGGTATGCCCTTCATGTTTGTTTTCCGGAAGATTGCGTAGTTACACAACCCCACATCCTTTCTGTTCATAGTCTCTGCGAGCCCAATGACTAGGTTTCACCATAGGGAATTGTCAAGTATCTTTTTAACTTCACTCTGACCCATTGACTGACCCAAGTTTATGAACAAGTTTAAAAAGCAGCTTACCAAAAAATAGTGTTACCAAGATGGAGGAAGAAAGGATGTAGGTTTTCATGGTTCTGTTTTCTGTCTTCCTTTTGGCTATTTCAGCAACTAGTAGAAATAGTAGTGAGTCATAATAAGCACAAGCCATGTAGACCCTTCTTTTGGGTCTACATGGCTTGTGCTTGAAGGGTCTACATGGCTTGTGCTTATTTAGATATTTTGTTATTCTTGATGATTTAGATATTTTGTTATTCTTGGTGATTTCTATAAGCGATATGGTAAGTATGTATAGAAATTATTAAAAGAGCTGCCCTCTCTAGTGAATTTCATCCTCACGCAAGGCACTTTACAGAGTAGAACTCCCCAACAGTTGTTTGGGTGGGGAAGGGGAAGTGGGACGACAGCCCAGTGCAGCACTGTGAATATTCCCCGCATCTTGCAAAGTGACTTGCGCTCCCCAGAGCAGACGAGCCAGGTGCCCTGATGTGGTCGGAGGACCGGAGTCACGAGGAAGGGGTAACAAGCTCTGATCTGCAACAGACCAGGTTTCCACGTGAAACCATTGAATCCACCTTTAAAAGCCCATCAAGGGGTGGGGGAGAAAACAAGCCCTCAGTTTGATCCTTAAAAAACTTGCTGGCTCAAACCATCCTGTTCACGAATCATTTCGATACAATACGGCCTTCCTGAGGTTCAGGACCACGGGCCGCGAAACACAGAAAATCGGTCAGTGTAAACCAATTTGTTCTTCCCTCTGTTCTCCCTGGTTTCTCTCCTTCGTCTGTGTGTGTGTGTGTGTGTGTGTGTGTGCGCGCGTCCTGTGTTATTTTCTCCCCCTTCAGACATCGTGAACACCCCTAAACCCGATGAAAGAGCCATCATGACGTACGTCTCTTGCTTCTACCACGCTTTTGCGGGCGCGGAGCAGGTACTCAACACTTGTCCGTCCAGGCTGTTGTGTTACTCTCTGTTGGTTTTAGTTGTGTGTGCATACTTGAGTGTGTGTTTGTGCGCTTCACATCTTACCTTGGAATCTTTCTGAGTGTTTTCTAATAACCTCATATGGCAAGTTCTAAACTGTGAAAACTTTTTTTTAACAGCTTTAACTTTAGACAGTTCCTGAAATGTTTTTATGTGTTTTACTTTTAATATATTTCTTTTATTTCATTAGTAAGTTGTGGAAAGTATTTGTGCTTTAGAAAAAAAAAATGCCATGAAAATTGAGCCACATGCATTGGTTGGTAAAGGGGAAATGTGATAAGGAGAAATGAATGCCTTTCCAACCCAGCCTTGTTCTCTGCTTAGAAATTGCCTTCACAGTTCCATGATTTGGTCTAACATCCTTCAAGACTAATCTTATTTGAAGTGAAGTAGTGGAAGGGATAACAGAGTTGGAACCTCAAAAAGTTTTACATTTCTCAAGACAAATAGCCCAAGGGACCTTGAGGAAGAATGGCCCTCAGCTTTCTGCATATTCACCTGTTTCTGTTTCTGTTCCTCTCCTTGGAGGATCTTGATAGACTGCAGTGGGGGGAGCATGCATTATTTCAGTGACGGCTTGTGAAGCCCATCACTGGGAAAGGATGCTAACAGGCTGATGAGGGCTTTAGAAGAAAGGCCTGGGGACAGACTGCGGACCCAGAAGCCAGATAGGCAAGTTTCTCTTGTTCCATCAGACAATTATGGTTCAAGGCACTTTGCCACTCCTGCCCCTAGTTCCTTTCCACGAAAGATGATAGAGAATTGTGTATTACCTCAATGACTTCTCATCTAGGTTAGACAAAGTCTTAAAGCACACTCAGCTCTGTGGAAGGATCCCCTCCAGAAAGTTCTACATATTCATATCAGGAGATGAGGAGGTCTTCAGTGCATTCAAGTGCAATGGTATATCTGGATTTTCCTGACCCAGTTATTTTTTTGCCTTGATTTCCAAAGGCTAATGTTATTCAGGGAGTCTCCATCCCATCGTCATGAGATCAGTGGAGAGTTCAGGTGGACATTCAGGGACCCAAGATCTTGGTTTCCTGGACCCACATATTTCTGTGACTAACTTGCTAGATGTTTACCGAGTTTGTGTTTTAGACTAATGCTCTCTCCCTGTTATTCCCTACAGTCTAATCAGCCTGCCGTGTAAGTCTGTGTGAAAACTGTAACAAAGGTGTGAAATGATTCATAGTACACAAAAGCCATGCCTTCAGTCTGACCGCACCCTAACCTAGATTCTGCACCATCTACAGCACGCCACCCGCCTTGTCCCCTCTCATCACCCACCTCGTTCCATGCTGTGTGTGCGCATTCCCGTCGACAGAGCCGTCCTGTTTACCTATTGTGTTTTACAGGCCGAGACAGCGGCTAACAGGATATGTAAGGTTCTTGCTGTGAATCAAGAGAATGAGAGGCTGATGGAAGAATATGAGAGGCTAGCGAGTGAGGTAAAGGAAACTGGTGACCTGCAGTTCTGTCCATCCTCACGCA
Source organism: Colobus angolensis palliatus (assembly GCF_000951035.1). NCBI lineage: Eukaryota > Metazoa > Chordata > Mammalia > Primates > Cercopithecidae > Colobus > Colobus angolensis. The sequence continues at coordinate 4,905,699 of NW_012114577.1, forward strand.
GGGGCTAAGGCACAGAGGGTGAAAACAGAGGGTGAAAAAATACTCCGTGGGGATATATATATATATATATATATATTTGTTTTTTTTGCATTTTTCATCTCAGATAGGACGAAAGCAGGAAAATACACCTGATCTCCGAGGTTGTTCCTATTGTAGTAACCTAACTTTTGGCAAAAACATAATCCCCAGTGGTCTTTCCAACGATCCCAAAGCAGAAAGGTGTAGTTTGCATGTCTGAAGATAGGAGAATGCGATTCTCTGCTCAGCTCTGCACCCCCGGGGTTGGACACCCCTAGACGACCTTGCGTTACTTGTTTTGTTTCTTTTTTTTTTCCCTGTTCACTGGCTACCAACATCACATAGGATGCACTCCATATGCAAAAGCCTCACTCCACACACAGACCCAGTGTCAAAGGAACTGGCCCAGCCTGGTGTGCGGAGCTGGCTGGGGCTTGTGTGTCTGTATAAATATCCAGAGGAAATCTGGGGAAGACAGAACTCTCCCTGCAGGATATTTGAGCATGAGTTTCTGTGGTGCCTTTCCAGAGCTCTTCAGCCAGACTCTTGGTTAGGACAGCACTTTCCAGGTTGTTTTGCTTTGTGTTCCTGTTATAGCATACGTAGCAACTACACAGTGGCCTCTCTGCATCTGCACTGTTTTCCCCAAATACATGGGCTGCATGAGGCCCCCAGCCACCTCCTCTCTAAATTGGACTCAAGTACAGTGACACATACTTGAGACCAAACAATTTTTGCCCTGCCTTGTTTTTTGTTTTTTGTTTTTTTCTGAGACAGGGTCTTGCTTTCTGGCCCAGGCTGGAGTGCAATGGGGCAATCCTGGCTCACTGCAAACTCCACCTTCCCAGGTTCAAGCAATTGTCCTGCCTCAGCTTCCTGAGTAGCTGGGATTACAGGCGTGTACCACCACACCCAGCTAATTTTGTATTTTTAGTAGAGACAGGGTTTCACCGTGTTAGCCAGGCTGGTCTCGAACTCCTGACCTCAGGTGATCTGCCCGCCTTAGCCTCCCAAAGTGCTGGGATTATAGGCATGAGCCACTGTACCCGGCCTGCTTTTTAATTTAGCTGATATTTGGTCTTTATTGGTAAAAGCATCAGGACACTTGGGATAAATCTTCCAATAAATAGTGGTGTAACTTAATGATACTGAGTTCATATTTTCATACTGCTGCTGTAGAAAAATTCAACTTGATGGCATTGTTGAATGGCAGTGACAAGGTTGCCAGACATGAAGCATGGCCAGTACTGAAGGCCAGAGGATCCTTAGGAATTCAGTCCTCCCTTTTCTTACTGGGTCCTTCATTTATCCTCCTAAAACCCTTCGACTCTAGGTATATCACCATTTAAACTATGTTTCATTCTAATCTGCTGTCATTTTCCAAGTGCTCAGTAGGCATAGGTGTAAATAATGGGGTTTTCAGCAAGTCATTTCTAAGACCTAGGTAGTAATTCAGGAGGTGCATGTGTATTTTGTCCTTAGGAACTCACTACCACGTTCACTTCTGTCATGCAGATTTACTTAAAGGCTAGATGTTAAAATACACTTTGGCATTGAGTTAGATGCAGCCTTACAATACCATTGTGTAGTAAGTAATCTAATTAGATTTCAGCTTACTTTTTAAAAACACATTTTAAGTGAAATCCAGTTCTTTGCTGAATTTATTACACTACAATTGTGCCATGTCAAGTATTTTGGGGTTGTTTGGTTTTGTTTGGTTTTTTTAATTTGAAAGCTCCATCCAGCATTTGTCTGCTAATGTCTGGTCCCTGAGTTTCTTGTAAACGTCACATTCTTGTAAGACACGACTTGACGTGCTCACTTTAAGTTTTCGACCTGTGTTTGATATCGTTGGGGTGATCACTAGTGACCATGGGTGGACACTGAACATTTCATTCATGCCTCTGTGCATAGAGGTACCACATTTCAGTGATTTTAGGAACATTAGATTCATCCATTACAATTATTGGATGCCTCATTTTTTTTTTAACTGGGGAAGGGGGTTTGCCGGCGTCTTCAGCAGTGTTTTTATGTTTGGGGAGCAGCTTTTGGAATGGATTCGTCGCACGATCCCCTGGCTGGAGAACCGGACTCCTGAGAAGACAATGCAGGCCATGCAGAAGAAACTGGAGGACTTCCGGGATTACCGCCGGAAGCACAAGCCGCCCAAGGTGCAGGAGAAATGCCAGCTGGAGATCAATTTCAACACATTGCAGACCAAGCTGCGGATCAGCAACCGGCCTGCCTTCATGCCCTCCGAGGGCAAGATGGTGTCGGTGAGTAGCGAGCCTCCCAAAGTCCTGGGGCGACAGGCGTGAGCCACCGCGCCCCGCCCCCACTCATCACTTCTTTTACCCTTGGACTTGCACTCAGCTGGCTTCTGTCCCTGCTTCCACCAAGAAGGTTCTTGTCAAAGTCAATGGCATTCACGTTGTCAAAGCAAGTTGTTTTTATTTTTATATTTTTGAGACAGAGTCTCACTTTGTTGCCCAGGTTGGAGTGCAGTGGCGCGATCTCAGCTTACTGCAACCTCTGCCTCCCGAGTTCAAGCAATTCTCCTGCCTCAGCCTCCCAAGTAGCTGGGATTACTGGCGCCCACCATCACGGCCGGCTAATTTTTGTATTTTTAGTAGAGATGGGGTTTCACCATATGGGCCAGGCTGGTCTCGAACTCCTGACCTTGTGATCCGCCCACCAGCCTCCCAAAGTGCTGGGATCATTTGTATTTTTATATTCTCAGTTTCTTTGACCCAGCTGCCCATTTCTCCTTTCTTGAAGTTCTTTCCACTTTGGTCCTCCTGTTTCTTCCTCCTTCCTCCTTGACCGGCGAGGCCTTCTCCATCTCTGCTCAAGGCCTTGCCTCCTCCCTCTCCCTGTAGATGCTAGTGATTCTCAGGCTTGGTGCTGAGCCGTCTTCATCTTTATACCCTCCAGGTGATCTCATCCAGGCCCATGGCTTGTTTTTTCTTTTTCTTTTTTTTTTTTAAAAAACATGGTCATGTTCCGTCATCCAGATTGGAGTGCAGTGGTATAATCACAGCTCACTGCAACCTTAATCTCTTGGGCTCAAGCGATCCTCCCACTCCAGCATCCTGAGTAGCTGGGACTACAGCACATACCACCAGGCCTGGCTAATTATTTCTTTGTAGAGATGGGATCTCGCTGTGTTGCCAGGGCTGGCCTCAAACTCCTGGGCTCAAGCGATCCTCCCACCTCAGCCTCCCAAAATGCTGGGGTTATAGGCATGAGCAAGCATGCCTGGGCAGGCCCATGGTTTTCATTGCCACCTAAATGCCAATACCTCTCAAATTTTACATTTCCAGCTCTGACTTTTCCCCAAGTTCCAGGCCAGTATATCCACCTGGATATATTATAGCATATTGAATCAAACATATCCAAAAGAGTTCCTCCCAGTTTCCTCGATCCTAGTAAGTTCTATCACTGTCCTCTAAGTTGCTAACCCCCAAAACCAGGTTTCATCCTTGATTCTTCCCTTTCTGTCACTTTCTTACATCCAGTTCTTCAGCCAATCCCATTGGCTCTTCTTCCAGAATACATCTTAAGTAAACGCTCTTAATCCCCTTCTCTTTACCTCCACAGCCACTGGCCTATGCTAAGCCACCATTCTCTCTCCTTGGACCCTGCAAGTAACTCCTGACTGGTTCTTTTTCTTTTGCCTCTTAAAATTGATCCCCCATACATCAGCCTCTGTCATCTTTTAACAAAATGAATCAGATCTCATCTCCTTTCTTCTCAAAACCCTCCAGTGACTCCCCAAAGTATTTAGAGTAAAATCCAGGTTCATTATCCTGGCCTATGAGGGTCTGCATGATTGCCAAATGCATCTCTCAGTCTGCCCTGCCTCACTCCGCTGCTGCCACACCACCCTGCCTGCCATCCTTCCCGCACGCAGAGCACATGCCCTCTTGGGCATTCGAGTTTTTTCCCTTGCCCAGGAGCCCTCGTTTCGTACTTCGTCACATCACTGACTTTTTCTGTCATTGAGGACTCAGTTCAGATGCCCCCTTCTCAGAGGGGTCTTCTCTAAGTAACCTGCCACAGGGACCACCACCCTGACAAGCAGGGCTGGCAGTATCCCTTGACCCTGCTTTTTTTTCCCTTACAGCATTTCGTTTATCACTTTCCGAAATGAAATTGCTTAAGTACTTAATGATTGTCTCTCTCCCCACCCCACCATGGAAGCTGCATGGGAATGGGGAACTTTAGAGGTATTGTTTACCCTTTCAGAGTTTCTCACTAGTGCCTGCTACATGCCAGATGCCCAGAAATTAGTGGTTGATGGCTGGGTGGCTGGACAGTTCACCCCAGTCACTGAATAAGAGTTGTTTTGGAAGCTGGGTGTAGTGGCACATGCTTGTAATCCTGGCTACGGGGGAGGCCGAGGTGGAAGGATTGCCAGAGCCTAAGACTCAAAAGAACAGCAACATAGCGAGACTCCACCTCTTAAAAAATAAAAATAATCATAAGAGAAGAGTTTTGAATTGAGCCATCCTGAGGCTTTATCTTCTTGTAGCCAGAAATTGTCAGCCCTCTGCATCTTTGTCCGCATCTGGAGAAGTGTCAAGATAACTGATAACAACTATGTTCATCTTAAAAGATCCCAGTGAATTATAATTAAGACATTTGGAAGCCAAATAATTGAATGGTTATTGGGGTGAGAGGTAAGGAAGGAAAAGAAAACAGCAGGAAGACACCATCAGTCCTGTAGTGGAGGAGATTTAGAGAAGAAGCCTTAGAGTTCAGAATGTAACGAAGGTGCTTGTTACACATTCGCTTCCCTTCGCTTCCAACCGTCCCAGGATATTGCTGGTGCCTGGCAGAGGCTGGAGCAGGCTGAGAAGGGTTACGAGGAGTGGTTGCTCAATGAGATTCGGAGACTGGAGCGCTTGGAACACCTGGCTGAGAAGTTCAGGCAAAAGGCCTCAACCCACGAGACTTGGGCTTATGGTAAGTAGACAGGAGTCAGATTGGATTTTGAAAAACCAGAGTTGAGCCGTGCTCAACACATCAGAGCCACGACGTGTCCTTACTAACTATGCCTAATGTCTGTGACACTAAAGGCAGGTGTCATTACCTTTCTCTGCTCCTGTCTCAGTGCCAAATTTAAGAGGTAGGCATGAAAATTTAGTTTCTAATCAAGCAGATAATCTATTTCTTTCCAAAATGGCACCTAAAATGTGTTCTTTACATACCTACCTACATAAGGCCTGGCCTCCTTCCATGTTTTCTATTTGATTCCACAAGTATCCATTCATTGCCTAACTGGTGGTCAGATAGCCCTGGGCCAACCACTAGCTTCTGCCAGTAGGGTGTATATTAAATGCCATACAGCAACATGATATCCCATGTAGAAAATCTGGGAGGAAGGATGCAAGATATCGTCTATAGTCTAACTTGCTTATTTCACTTGCATTCCTCTACTTTTTTCAGGCCTTACACACGTGCCAGTCTCCATAGCCATAAGAATACGGCCCTAACATTTTTTTTTTTTTTTTTTTACTGTCTCCTGGACTAAATAGTCCTTGCCAAGGCAGAAGAAGAAAGCATTTTCCCCATCACATAATAATCTGTTTTGAGATTTAGGAGAGTTTTCCTCATTATATGGTTTTTGCTTTTATTGTTGCTTGATTTTTAATATTTCATAGACAGGTAGTTACAAGCAAGGAACCTGGAGCCAGGTGGGTTGGAGGCACGGCTCTGATGCGTAGCAGCTGTGTGCCCCGGATGAATTCTCAATCTCGCTGGGCCTCAGTGTCCTCTTCGAAATCGGAATCACAGTAATACCTCCCTCATAGGGTTTCTATGAAGATTTAATGAGTTCGTATTTAGAAAGCATTTAGAGTAGCATCTAGTACACAGTAAGTGGTACATCGTCATCATTAAATATATGAACATTTGCTTTCCACTTCTGATTTCATAGAGTTCTTAAAGGTTGTTAGCCAGCGGATAAATGTGGATCCAGTCGTGACCACAGCAGTTGCTGGATTTGAGAAATATTTATATGGGAAAATATTAGTGGAGGGTCAGAGAGGAAAATTTCTAATATTTATTATCAGGAAAAGAAAGCACAGACTCCATTTAAGCACACACAGTATAGCTTTCAAATGAAAGGAACTAGGGTGGGGTGGAACTCATGGGTAGACAAGTTGAGCACAGGGGTTTTATCTAAGCATCCCCAGTTGCTCTTGGGAGTGAATAATGACTAACTTAACTGAGGATCATGCAGGAAAATCAGATACTTGTGACTTAGAATGATGAAGACTGCAAATTTGTTTTTTTTTCTTAAAATGCACTCAGCATGCTCTCCTTCCCCCTTTATTTGGAGACACTAGCTTTCAAAACTGAGAGGGACTGGGGCATCCTTAGCAGGTAGCAGCCTGAATTCCATCACAACCCTGGCCTGCGTCTTCAGTCCTGCCCCCTCTCTGTCCGCTTCTCTTAGTTCTTTGGAATCTCAACGCTCCCTGAGAACGTGGCTGGCCCGAGGAAGCCACTGTGCCCTCAGCATATTCATACTTTCTTGCTACCACCTTTGCAGGCAAAGAGCAGATCTTGCTGCAGAAGGATTATGAGTCGGCATCGCTGACAGAGGTTCGCGCTCTGCTGCGGAAGCACGAGGCTTTCGAGAGCGACCTGGCAGCGCACCAGGACCGCGTGGAGCAGATCGCAGCCATTGCGCAGGAGCTCAAGTATGTGCAGATGCCGTCCGTCCTCCCTGGAGCCCCGGGGATTCCACAGAGAGGGGAGAGGAAGGCCTGCCTTTTCTTCCCTGACTAAACGCAGAGGGAACCTGGCTGGAGACACTCTGTGCAGGGATTCTCCTTGTTTAAATGTACAAACAGACTTTGGTTCTTAGGTTGTGGTAGAATCCCTATGTCCTCCCATCCAGCGGCACCCCTGCCCCCAGCACAAGCAGCTCCGCTTCCAGGAAGATGAGAAATAAGTCTAGAACATTCGGGCCCAGAAAGCTATGGGAAGGCGGCCTCACCTAGGCCAGGTGCAAGAGGCGGAATACAGCCTGTCCTGAAATCAACATAAAACGAACACAAAACAGAGGGCACTGGCTGGGCGCGGTGGCTCACGCCTGTAATCCCAGCACTTGGGGAGGCCGAGGCGGGCGGGTCACGAGGTCAGGAGATCAAGACCATCCTGGCTAACACGGTGAAACCCCATCTCTACTAAAAATACAAAAAATTAGCCGGGCCTGGTGGCGGCGCCTGTAGTCCCAGCTACTCGGGAGGCTAAGACAGGAGAATGGTGTGAACCCGGGAGGCGGAGCTTGCAGTGAGCTGAGATCCGGCCACTGCACTCCAGCCTGGGCCACAGAGCGAGACTCCGTCTCAAAAACCAAAAACAAAAAAGCAAAACCGAGGGCACTGCTGTACATGTGCAGAAGAGACGTCAGGGCCCCACTTTGCTTTATCATCCCATAAGTGCTGTTTCACTTTCATGCGTTTAGTTTTATGAGAAGAACTAACAGGACAATTGAGCCTAGGCTGGATTTAGCACGGAGTGAGTGTTCTCAGTTCCCACTCTGTGTAGTGTGAGCCAAGCTTGGGGCGCAGCCGCCCTCGGGGAGAGGAGCCTCCATGCCATGTTTCCGAGCTTTCTTCAGGTCCTTTTCCCTTGTAATAAAGACAACATTTTATTCCCTACTACTTTCCCCACCATTATAATCACTGATACATCTGTAGAGTGTTTAGAGCCTGTCACGTAATGGTAACTTCAAAAATTAAATAATAAAAATTTATTTCAGTATATTACGTTTTAAAACTGCCATGTTCCTCACTTTTGACTAGAGAAAATTAGCAGATGGGGCCTTTTAAAAGAGATCCTGTGTTTCAGTCTTGCCCATTACAAACTCTTGCTTTTTTGTGATCTTTATATCCACTTCGTGCGCTGTATTCATAGCCTGTAGATGGTCTTATTTCCCATGCTTCTTGAACGTTGGCTTTTTCATTGCTCAGTAACAGGTACAAGTGAAATAAAGGGATGAAAAGAAACTCAAGTTCTTTAGTGCTCCATAATAGCTCCCATGAGCAATTTGGAATGGCTTTAAGTGTTGCCCATAAAATTTAAGTAATAATTGTATATTGTTATTATTCCTGCCACCCCCAGTGCCTATGTCTTCACACAGGCTAGAGATTAACCACATATAGAACTTAAGTATGTGCTCATCTTATTGTTATTAACATCCTTTTCCATTTTTACCTGTCCTTCAATAATAAATCAAACGTTTTGTGCTGTTCTCAAAGTACATAAACAATAGTTATGCATAGTTATGCAAACCCTAACTCCTTGAAAGCACGTATGTATAGAACCATTGCTTATGAATTAGAGGAAGAGAGAGAGACTCTGCCCTAAAGGTAACCCTGGATGGGTGAGCATTGTTGTCTCCGTTATGGAACAAGAGAAGGATTCCTAGGTTTTTGTTTCTGGAGAAGTCTGTCTTCTCTTTAATGTCTGAAAATCCACAGCCTTCTCATTTTATATTTAGGGCTGTGCAAACTGCTGGTGTGTTTTGATTAGTTTTGTTTTTTTGGTTATAATAAGTAAGACAAGAATCTTAGTCGACCTTGGTCTAGTGAGGAGTATTTGTTTTTTTGTTTTTTTGTTTTTTTGTTTTGAGATGGAGTCTCGCTCTGTCGCCCAGGCTGGAGTGCAGTGGCCGGATCTCAGCTCACTGCAAGCTCTGCCTCCCGGGTTTACGCCATTCTCCTGCCTCAGCCTCCCAAGTAGCTGGGACTACAGGCGCCCGCCACCTCACCCGGCTAGTTTTTTGTATTTTTTAGTAGAGATGGGGTTTCACCATGTTAGCCAGGATGGTCTCGATCTCCTGACCTCGTGATCCGCCCGTCTCAGCCTCCCAAAGTGCTGGGATTACAGGCTTGAGCCACCGTGCCCGGCTAGTGAGGAGTATTTGTATGTAGAAAGCTGCTGTTTGCTCTTGAGAACTGGACAAGCTTTAATCAGGTGATAGGGAGCTTCTTATCCACGGGAAAAATACTCAGGCAGTAACCATGTGCATCCCCTTTATTCAGTAACAGAAACAAGAACATTCAGTAAGCACAAATTAGTGTTATTAAAAGGAAAAAAAGCAGCAAACAACCACTGCCTTAATTTAAGGTTGAAAAAAGAAGTAAACAAACTTAAGCTTTAAGGAAATGGATTTGGTAGGGTAGAAGGGGACTTTTCAAAAGTTGTCTAATCCTGGACTGTTTTTGAAGAAGCTTCCCAAAGATGTCTTTAAACTTCCATAGTTCTTGATTTATATCTGAGTGAAAAAGATGATTAAGTTTTATACAGGATTCAAACTTGTTATCTCTGGAGGTACTGGGTTAAGCTTCTAGTTAAGAATTTGCTTTAGGTTGGATGCAGTGGCTCATACCCGTAATCCCTGTACTTTGGGAGGCTGAGGAGGAAGGACTGCTTGAGGCCAGGAGTTTGAGACGAGGACTTCGAGAGCAGCCTGGAAACACAGCAAGACTCCATCTCTAAAAATTTTTTTAAAAGAGCCGGGTGTAGTGGCACATGCCTGTAGTCCCAGCTACTTGGGAGGCTAAGACAGGAGGATTGCTTGAGCCTAAGAGTCTGAGGCTGTAGTAATATATGATCATCCCGCTGCACTCCAGCTTGGGTGACGAAGCAAGACGCTGTCTCTTAAAAAAAAAAAAAAAAAAAATTGCTTCAATAATGTGTGCACAGAAAGATCCCAGGTAGAATGCATAGATGGATCTGGCAAGGAAAAGTAAGGATTTAGTGAGAAATCATTTTGCTCTTGCTTGTCACACTAGTGGCATTAGATAAGTCAGATAAGCCCTTCCACTCTGTCTCTAAGTGGAAGGGCTCAGTTCGGCCCCATTTCAGAAATCCCTCTATGTTAGATAAAGTCATGGCGCAGTTCTGGACCTGATACTCTACCCAGTGGTGAGGCCAAGTGCCCTTGTAGGGAAGCCAAGGACACAATGTGGCGCAGGCTGACTCCTCCCTCCCCAGTCACTGTGGCTGCATCCTGGCCTACAGGACTGTCTTCCAGGTCAGACAGTGACATCTTCTAACCTTCACCCACAGGGACATTGCCACTTAGAAATAATACTGTCTGGGGGCCTCTCCAAGAAAAGGAAGGGGAAATAAATGGAGCCTGTGGCATTAAGAAGACAGCGGTTCTCTCTGTTTAGAAATCTGTTGGCCAGTGAAAGTTTTATGAATTCTTCTTGTAATTTATCTGAGAAGAGTGATGTTTACAGTGATGACAGTTAACAGAACCCTGAAATAGCATCCCAGTTCTCTATTAGATTTTTATATTTTATTATTTTTTTATTTGTATAAATGTTGGGGGCGGGGATAGAAGTGCAGTTTTGCTACATGTGGCCAAGTCAGGGTTTTTAGGTTAGTCATCACCCAAATAACATACATCGTATGAAATTACACTAAGTAATTTTTCATCATCCACCTACCCTCCCACCCCCTCACCCTTCTGAGCCTCCACTGTCTGTCAGCCCGCACTCTATGTCCATGTGGATACATGTGGATACATTTCAGATGTTTTTGTTTGTTTTTAAACTTCCCTGTTGTTTTTCTTTTTTAGCCCATGTTCATTTTCTCTCATCATCTGGAAAAGTTAATCTTTATTTATTTTCACTTTTAATAGTGAACTGGACTATCACGACGCTGTCAATGTCAACGATCGGTGCCAGAAAATTTGTGACCAGTGGGACCGACTGGGAACACTTACTCAGAAGAGGAGAGAAGCCCTGGAGGTGAAGTCTTGAAGCCACTTGTTGACATGAAATCTTTTAATAGAAGCTCTTTAATGAAATCACTGGTATTTGTCGTCTGTTTCTCTGTGGCGTGAAACAGGTTGTCTAGTGAAAGGAACCTCTAAAGAAAACATGAAAAGGGAAGAAAGAGGGAAATGGGAAGTTGGGAGCTTTGTGCTGTAATTTGTCCAGGCAGCAGTGAAGTATATTTTTCAATTTAAAAAAATCCAGGGGCGATGAGATTACTGCATAAATCTACTTTGTATCGGGCAGTGACAGTACATTTCCAAAAGTCCTTCTGCCTGAGTAAATTGAGCTGTGAGTGAGTCAGGAAATCAGAGATGTGCAAAGGGAAGATGGAACCGAATGTTGAAGTGAGTAAATTGATAGGAAACAGAATTGGGATGAATTTGGCCTTATCTAAGTGTAAGACTAAGTGTAAGACACAGTGGGTAGCTGGTGTTGAACTACCCCTCATTGTCTTTAACCATGGAAGACATCTCCCATGTGAAGGAAATAAGCAGTTTACCGGTTCCCTGAGTCTTTTCTCCTTGACTGTGATGACACTTTTGAGATAACGCAATATTAAGCTTCCCAAATGCCAAATGGCTATGACATATCTGCTTAAAGAAAGAGATGTCGAGAGAGAGAAAAGACCAGACATGTAACAGAGACAGCGCAAAATGTTTTAGAACAGGAGGGGGAAAATGAACCTCATTATGGAAGGCTGAAAGCTGTGGAGCTGTGTTCCCTTTCTGCCCCCACTTGTCTGCCATGGGAAACAAGCGCAGGATCATCCTGTTGCTTGAGACCTTGTGCCTTCATATGCCCAGAAAGGCAAGAGCTGATCTGTGTTAAATCCTGACTCAGGATTTGAGAACATGAACCTGTAGTCCCTTCTCTCTCCACTAGGCAGGTGACTTTGGGAAAGGCACACTTCTCTGCACGTGTTGACTCTGAAACGTGGAAGATGCCCTGCATTTTCTGTTAATCTGGCACAGTTAGGGAATCAGGTCCTCTTACAAAGTCCTTTTTTGGCTGAAAGCAAGTCAGAGTAGGCCGTATGTGGAGTCTCAGTTTTCAGAAAAGTAGCATGTAGTGAAGTACTTTAGACACTTTACAAATGAGGCTGCTCTGGATGTTATTAAATCCTTCTTTGATTCAGAAGGCACCTCAGAGACCTGCAGGGCTCAGCCTAATCGTTTGAGCATCAGGTAATCTTTTGTAGACACATGCTAATATGCTTAACAGAATGTCAGAGAATAGTCTGTTGTTAGGGAATGCATACTTACACTTTCAGTGAATTTTTTAATTAGTCTATGATAATGCTTGCTTCTCTTTATTCTTCAGAGAATGGAGAAATTGCTAGAAACCATTGATCAGCTTCACCTGGAGTTTGCCAAGAGGGCTGCTCCTTTCAACAATTGGATGGAGGGCGCTATGGAGGATCTGCAAGATATGTTCATTGTCCACAGCATTGAGGAGATCCAGGTAATGGAACCCCAACTCTGTATGCCCTGTGCATTAGAAGTGAGTTGTCATTTAAACTTAGAGTTCTGTTATTTGGTTTCTCATTTTCTTTCTTTAAAAAAAAAAAATTAATAAACGTGGCTAGAAAGCCCAAATTACCCTTAAACCTTAGCTTAAAAATGTGTTTACTACTCTATGTTGCAAACCCGTTAACATCAATCAAGTAATGGTGAATATGTCTCAAAAGCTCTGTTCTTTAAAAAAGAATGCTGAGGCTGGGCGCAGTGGCTCATGCCTGTAATTCCAGCACTTGGGGAGGCCGAGGCGGGTGGATTGCTTGAGCTCAGGAGTTCGAGACCAGCTTTGCCAATGTGGCAAAACCCCGTCTCTACAAAAAATACCAAAAAATTATCCAGGTGTGGTGGTGCACGCCTGGAGTCCCAGCTACCGGGGAGGCTGAGGTGGGAGGATCGCTTGAGCCTGGGAGGCAGAGGTTGCAGTGAGCCAAGATCGCGCCACTAGACTCCAGCCTGGGTGACAACAACAACAACAACAACAAATGCTGAATCATTGAGCAAAATAAACATGTGCACTTGGAGTTACTCATGAAAACGTTCTAAGTTTACTAGCTGCTGAGTTAACTACTTTGCAGATGTGTGCATATTACTGTTTATTTAAATCTACAGAGTGGGTGGCAGATTGTAAACCGTAAGAAGCCACAAATCAGCACCTACCTTTTGCCTACCACCAATCCAAAATGTTCTGCGTATAGTTTTTTCTGGAACTTCAGAACTATAAACAAAGCTTCTAAGTGGTGATGTTAGGGAGGAAAGTTAATCTCAGTTAGCCAGGACATAATTTATTTAGCGAATCTGATGTATAATAGAATAAAAAGAGAAAATACTTTTTTACTTTTTTTTTTTTCTGTAAAATAGATATGTCATCAAAAAGAATGCAAGTAGAAAGGAAATCCTGAAGATTGGCATTTGAAACCACACCTCCCTGCCAGGAGCCATCTAGAAAGGTTTACACCTGCATGTCAGGGGAAAGAAAGTGCTTCCATGAACATCGGAGTCGCCTTTTGAAAGAGGCTTTGATGGTGTTTCCCGCGTGCACTCTTAAGCACAGGCCGACAGTCTAAAATCGTTTATTTGTGGAATAAGTGAGACCTCTAAGCACGACTTGGAAGTCACACTCTTTGTCAAAACTCTGTTGGCAGCTGACCTGTTGCTGCACCTAAAGGGAACAGTAGCTTCACACTCAAAGGTGCTCCGCGAGGCAGCGAGGTCTTTGAGCAGCTGAATTTGCAGGGCTGCTCATGTCCGGGTCAAAGAATAGGTTTGATAAATGGCCCTTTAGAGCGGCTTCGGGGAAGAGTTAGTTTCTGTGGCCTTTTCTTTTTGAGGAGTAGGGATGTACTTCCTGGGTTTCTTCAGGGATAACAGTAGCAAACGTCAGATGCTTTTGTAGGACGACAGAGGTAACACTGGCCATTAGAAAGGACATCTACGGGCTGGGCGTGGTGGCTCACACCTGTAATCCCAACACTTTGGGAGGCCCAGGCGGGGAGGATCACTTGAGACCAGGAGTTTGAGACCAACCTGGGCAACATAATGAGACCCCATCTCCACAAAAAATAAAAATAAAAAAATTAGCCAGGCATGGTGATGTATACCCTATAGTCCCAGCTACTCAGGAGACTGAGGCAGGAGGATTACTTGAGCCCAAGTGTTCAAGGCTACAGTGAGCCATGATTGCGCCACTGCACTCCAGCCTGAGTGACCTAGCGAGACCCTGTCTCAAAAAAAAAAAAAAAAAAAAACAAAGGAAGTGCCGCCAAGTTAAGTTCTGCTCGTCAGCAGAAAATAAGAAAGACCTAAACAATAGCTGGCGATCAAAAACAGTGAAAGGAAAACTGATTAAAAAAAAAAAAGATTTTTAAAAGACTCTGGGTGAGTAGCCATCAATCAAATTAATAGTCATCGTGATACCCTTTTTCCATTTTCCAGGAACTTGACTTCTGTGTACCTAAAGAGTTTTTTCTAAAGCATTCAGAATGTGTTTTTCTCCAGAGGTTCTTGCAATTTAACAAGGCATTTACTTGTGTGCAGAAGGGAATATCACAGCCTATGAAATTAACACTCAAGCCACACTGTTTTTCTCCGCTTGTGTCTCGGGTGTAGAGTTTGATCACTGCGCATGAGCAGTTCAAGGCCACGCTGCCCGAGGCGGATGGAGAGCGGCAGTCCATCATGGCCATCCAGAACGAGGTGGAGAAGGTGATTCAGAGCTACAGTATCAGAATCAGCTCGAGCAACCCGTACAGCACTGTCACCATGGATGAGCTCCGGACCAAGTGGGACAAGGTGGGTGGCTGAGGGCCTGGTGTGGGACCGGGGGGCATTCTCGAAGCTGAAGTCGAAGGAGGAAGTTAGCGCCTCGGGGACTTCGGGTGACAGCCTCATTTTGCGTCATGATCAGGATCGTCCTTTATCCCAGATTTCACAGGCAAAATGTGATCAACTCTTAAGGACCCTGCAGCAGCTTCTGCAGTTTGTGGGGAAAGAAAGCAGAGATTATTTTAAAGGAAAATCTTACAAATATTGACACAACCGCTATAGGTTATGACCCTAATGCCATAAAGGAAATGGTTTTTAAAGCCCCAACTGGAAATTTGGTTAAAAACATGCTTACAAGTACTTATAGTACTTTTTAAAAGAATTTTTAGAATATGATATAGACATGTCCCAGATGTGTGTGTGAATTTTAAATGCAGAAAAATTGCTGAGAAAACTACATCTTGGGAATGAAAGTATTCTTACTAACTCACTGCCTTTTAAATTTGGGGCAGCTATCGACAAATGTAATTATGGTTCAGATGGAATAATTTGAGCCTTTTTGCCCCATTGTTAAGATTGAGACATTTCTTTTCATGTTGAAATTATAGCACAATTAGTCATCTCAGTATGCCAATCATAGTGTTTGAGGAATAAGTCCACCACATGGGTCTGAAGTGGCTTTTACTATAAAAACACATGTGCAGCAAGTTAGTTATAAACAGTGCAAAAGACAAAACAGGTATGAGGAAGAGGAGAGTATTCATCTGAGAGACAGTGACTAATTAGCGCATCTGAGCTTTAAATTTAGCTCTGATCTTCCTAACAAACACCCGAAAACAGAAAGGAAACAAACTGAGTTAAGTAGTTTTCGTAGGGGGGAGAAAAAGGAAATATATCATTTTTTATTTTTCATTTTTATTATGTTCATTTTTTTGAGACAGAGTCTCACTCTGTCGCCCAGGCCAGAATGCAGAGGTACAATCTCGGCTCATTGCAACCTCTGCTCCCAGGTGCAAACACTTCTCTTGCCTCAGCCTCCCGAGTAGCTGGGATTACAGGCGACCGCCACCAGGCCCAGCTAATTTTTGTATTTTTAGTAGAGACAGGGTTTCACCATGTTGGCCAGACTGGTCTCGAACTCCTGACCTTGTGATTCGCCCGCCTCGGCCTTCCAGAATGCTGGGATTACAGGTGTGAGCCACCATACTGGGGCAGAAATGTATCATTTTTTAAAGTGAGACAAACTTTTCTCCCATCAGTAAGTTATAAAGCAAATGGATTTTTGTTTAAAAAAAAAAAAGACAATAATAATGCTTTTAGTAGCAGTTTTGCAGATGACACAAAGAAAGATTTTTGAAGTAGCTTTTTTCTTTTCCATTTATTGAAAGAGAATGGAGGCATAGCATTAAAATGTAACTCACAAATGGAACAGAAAGCAGGTAGACCAGGTGTATACTCTGCTGTGGGCCAGCATGGTATAAGAATCAAACTCATGAACCCAGCGTGGGCTCTTCACATTTTGGTATCATGAACCCCTCTGGCAGTCTGGGGAAGCCTGTGGATTCCTCTGATAATAATGTTTGTAAATTTATAAAAATATTTAATATTACAAAGGAAACAAATTATATTGAAATGTAGTTATTCAAATATCTCTAAAGTTATTGTAATGTATGTGCTTATTTATGAACACATTTAAAACCAAGATCTAACAGCAGGTCCAATAATTTTAGAGTAGTGCTGAGTGTACGTGATACTTACTGCAAGAGGCAGGCATAACTGTAAAGTTAGTATAGATAAAGTATACTTTATACTGCTGCAGATTTGCTGTCCACATCGTTCATAAACAAAGGGAGTGCTAAATTTTAATCTGAGATGGTGAATATAGACATGTCAGTGTTCCCTTCATCCAAGTTCACAAATTTTCTATACTCTGGACCTGGCCCTGACTTGGTTGTGCAGCAGGCTGAGAGCCTCTGGCTGGAGGGGAATGGTCGCTGCTCCTACTGCAGGCTGTTAAATACCCTCCACCTCATCTTGTCTTTCAGCAGGCACTTGGTGGCACTAGATGGCAGTCAAAGCTAAATCAAGTGCATCCTCTAGTCCCTAGAGTAGGGACTCCTCCTCCCTATCCTCCCTCTTCCTTCTCCCCACACCCTCCTCCATTCCTTTCTCCTTCTCCATTCCCACCCCAACCCCTTGAACTATTCCTGCATTCTGTGGTCGTTCCTGTGAGACCACAGCTGGCCTCTAACCCTTGTTGTCCTTGGGCCCTGACAGGTGAAGCAACTCGTGCCCATCCGCGATCAGTCCCTGCAGGAGGAGCTGGCTCGCCAGCATGCTAACGAGCGTCTGAGGCGCCAGTTTGCTGCACAAGCCAATGCCATTGGGCCCTGGATCCAGAACAAGATGGAGGTAAGCCAGCGCCCTCCCAGGCGCTGTTCACAAGCCCTGCAGTAAGTCCCTTAGCCACGCAGCAGTGACACCGCACATGCTGTGGTTTCCAGCCACCCACTCAGTCAGGTGGGAGCACCGTTCTGTTATCACCCCAGCTTTATCTTTCAGCCCCTGGCTGTTGGGGACAGTGTGCAAACCGGGGCACAATACAGAACGCAGGAAGGGGGCACTCAAGGAAGGAGAGTGGGGTCTTGCTAGGTTCTGTTTAGTTTCTCACTAAAAATGGTGATAGGGCTTTTTCTCCATTTTTGGCCTCTGCAGGGCCTAGACTTCAAACCATCTATCCCTACAAGGAGGACACGTGAAGACCCACAAATACTTTGCATTTTCAGAACACTTGATGGACAGTGGTCTTTAAATAACACTGTTGTCCTTTGATCATCAAGAACAGCCAGGAGACATTTATTGACCCATGTATTTCTTGCCCCACCATCCTTTTGGTGTTAAAATATTGACTCTTTTCTTTAAGGGGAGACCATCTAAAAATATAAGAAATTCTGATGGAGGAAGCATCTTGTGGGTCTTAAATCTGTCTGGCAGCTCCACCCACGCAGCCCACCCCCAGCCTCCTCCAGAGCAGGGTGGCTCTGCCCGACGGCCTTTCCCTCCCGTGGCAAGAAGCCAACAGGATTCATCTCTAACCCCTCTTGCCTCTCTGTTTTGGATCTTAGTTGACTTTTTACCCATTCTCTAGATAGACTAGAACTAGACCTTGTTTTGTTCTGTGATGCTCACTGAGAAAAGTGAGCCGCGTGACACTGGCCGCTGCCTGACGCTGGCCCAGCATCCGATGCAGGGTCTGGAGCGGCGCACTTCACTTTTTTTCTGTCTGCTTGCTCACTCGCCTCTCTCAGGAGATTGCCCGGAGCTCCATCCAGATCACAGGAGCCCTGGAGGACCAGATGAATCAGCTGAAGCAGTACGAGCACAACATCATCAACTATAAGAACAACATCGACAAGCTGGAGGGAGACCATCAGCTCATCCAGGAGGCCCTTGTCTTTGACAACAAGCACACGAACTACACGATGGAGGTACGGCAGCCAGGCACGCGTGCGCCGCTCGCTTCTCACAGGGACCACGCCACCTCCTCAGGGTGCTTTCTTCATGCACTTGTCCCTCTTTGTTCCTGCTAAGACCTACAAGTATGAAAGTTAGGGATCTTTAAGCCTTTCCAGTCACTATTTGTGGAAATGCTTCGTGAGTTGTATCGAGAACTATATGATATTCCCGACAGTGACATTATCATTATTATTATCACCACCATAAATTCGCTACACTTCTTCACCGTGAGTGCCAGAAGCTGGACTGTTGCATTTCCACCAGTTAGGCCCAAACTGAACTCTCTGGGAGCCCGGAGGTATAACTCCGGGCTCATCCTGCTACTTGGTAAATGGGAAAATATTTTTAGTGACAAACAAGAGTATATCCTACAGAGTGCCCGCTGTCACCGTGAGAACCCTGGTGATAGGCCGTGCGCGGTGGCTCAAGCCTGTAACCCCAGCACTTTGGGAGGCCGAGACGGGCGGATCACGAGGTCAGGAGATCGAGACCATCCTGGCTAACACGGTGAAA
>NW_012114577.1:4926225-4927708 GCF_000951035.1 Colobus angolensis palliatus
AGGCGTGAGCCACCGCGCCTAGCTATGTTCCAATTCTTAAAGATCACTAAAAGGGATGTACCATTACTTTGTATGGAGCCCTGTTATGATTTGCAAATGTCTTTCACTGGTTCCTAAAATGCCTCTGGGCTAGATAGACCAGTCAGATTTGGGCCTGTTAGAGGGTTCAGACCACAGAGCTAGGCATTAGTGAAAAATTATACACAGAGATGGATATTGACGTTCTTATAGTTTTAGCACACCTTCATTGTGCAGAAACGTGCTTTGATTTGACCTAACTGCATTCATTAAAGCCCAAGTCATTTTTCTTCCAAGGAGGGAAATGATGGCTCTTCATCCCGGCACACAACCATCTCTTATTGACAGGCACTCTTATTCACTGGGGCTGCATTAGAGGAAGAAAGCACATTGATTTGAATCCAAGGTGATCAGTCTTTTGCAACGAAAGTCCAAGGAGTACAGTGCAGAACTTGCCATGTTTAGAAGTTTGTTCAAATTAAACATGATTCTTTGTCTTCTGGGGAAAATAGTTCGCTTACTGTGTAGTGGGAAGGGGTGTCATGTCAGGGATACGGATCCACTTGGCTTCGTCTTTTCATTAAACAGTAAAGATAGGCATGGCAGAGGCTGTGAATGGAGGGATTCTTCGTGGACATCAGAGAATTAGAGAAGGTTTTACAGCATAGGTGTAACACGACCAGAGCTGTGCTGAAAAAAAAAAAAAAAAAATGTGCCAGACAGCACATTTAAGATGAAGGATAGACAGAAGGGAAGGAGAAAAGATGAGAAAGTTAGTAGAGGGTCAGACCCGAGTCTGTTTGGAAAAATGAGAGCGAAGGAGCATGAACTTCAGGGCTGAGGGATAGGAGTGGTGGGAATGAAGAAGAGAAAAGAGGTAGATCTGAGATTGAGACAAATCTGACAGAGGTGAACAACAGGATTTGGGGGCTAAGGGAGAGGGTGAGATGGAAAGTTCAAACCGTGAAGACATGGGAGAAGTGGGACTCAGCTATTGCAAAAGCAGGAGGAGTCCAGGTCTAGAGTTTCGGGCTGAAGCCTCCAGGAGTCACTGTATAATGGCCCTGTCCAGCAAGAGTCTGGAGAGTAAGAAGAGAGAAGGCCCAGATCTTAGGGAACTACTACATTTATGGGAGGCAGAAGAGCCAGAGGAGGAGCATTAGAGAAAGTGGAGGAGACTGGGTCAAGGTGGGAAGCATCACTTAAGAGAATGCTGCTGAGGAAGCCGGCAGCGACTGAGGGCAGAGTACACGGGTGTGAGGACAGACATATAAAGTGTCTTATTCATAGAAAAAAAAAGAACTTCTGACATTAGCTTTTGGGACGGGCTGTTTCATGGGCAAGCGCAAACAACAGAAAATAGCCTTCTATTTAATAATTCATATGGCCGCCGGGCGCGGTGGCTCAAGCCTGTAATCCCAGCACTTTGGGAGGCCAAGACGGGCGGATCACGAGGTCAGGAGAT
>NW_012114577.1:4929198-4951157 GCF_000951035.1 Colobus angolensis palliatus
GCACCACTGCACTCCGGCCTGGGCGACAAGAGTGAAACTCTGTCAAAAAAAAAAAAAAAGTCACGGAACCAAAGCATTTATTTTTATTCAATAATTGGTCAGATGATTTTTTCTAGTGAAGGAGATGAGAACATAGGCTTTTTGATTTTTTTAAAAAGCTTTACTGAGATATAACTCACGTACTGCGGTTTACCCATTTAAAGTGTACACTTCAGTGGCTTTTAGTAGCATCCTGATGATTTTTCAAGTGCCTTTTCCTCTAATATGTTGAAAGGTAAAAAAGGTTTAGTCATAAATCAGCCAAGATAAACTTATATTTCACTGTGGGCTGGGATAGTCCTAGAATATCCAGTACTTCTCTGTTACCCATTAATGAGTATTTTTAACCTGGCCTGCCTTGATTCTCTTCGGGACTGTAAACTACCATTGTGACAGCCATGTTCTGAGCTGCCTTCAATTTGGCAGCATTCCTAGTTCTAATCTGAGAAAAGGGTTCAGCTCTTGCTTTGACCTACTCTTCCATAATTACGTTCCGTGACCCATGAAGGCCAGCAGTGGGTCCCAGAGAGGAAAGAATTCTGACATTTACAAGCTTCTGGTTTGAAGCTCCAGCAACTTTTCAAATTATTTGATAGCAGTAAACCTAAGTCACCGTTAAGGGGAGTCTCGTCCAAAGACTGAAGAGAAACACAGGTCAAACTTCAGTTTTCAGACATAAAGGAATTGGCGTGTCATTAGGGAAAGAATGAGAACGGCTCTGTTGAGAGCCGTGTACCGTTCGAGTACATGTTTCTTTGTACTTTGCCCCAGGGTGAAGCCGAATTTGCCCGCATTATGACCCTGGTAGATCCCAATGGGCAAGGTACTGTCACCTTCCAATCCTTCATCGACTTCATGACTAGAGAGACGGCCGACACGGATACCGCCGAGCAGGTCATCGCCTCCTTCCGGATCCTGGCTTCTGATAAGGTCTGCATTCACAGATTTGCTTCTGCTTTAGCAGGAGTCCACTACGTCATTCTAACAGAAAAGGCAACAGTGCTGTGAATAAAAGCCATTTTTATACCAGTGTATTTTGTACAGCAGGCAGACACACAGCAAGGGGATGCGAAGCACACGGGAAGCAGACTCGCCATTCCTAGCCTTCGTGCTTGGCCGTGCATTGAATCTTTATAGAAGGGACAGTAGTGTGTTTGTACTTTGTGTGTGTGTGTGTGTGTGTGTGTGTGTTACTGGTTCAACCCCCATTTTACGTTCTAGTTTGGTGGCTGTGACTCAGAAAGAAGAAACCATGCAATTTAGATGTTATAAAACTGGGTACCTTCTCCCAAGGATCAATAACCCTGACTTTGTGCCCAGCAAAATCATGGAGCAAAGTTAAATATAGCTGTTCAGTCAGTAAAAAATTGGCAAGCTTTTCCTTCCATGTAGCCTAGACCTTCAGGAGTAGTTTAATTGCCAATTCAGACTTTTCATATTTTATCCCCCAAACAATAAAAACATCTCTATGTATCAATTCAGTTTGGGACAGGATTATTTTACCCTGTTTTCTGGCTGAGAGGATAATGAACATTACCACAAGGAGGTTAGCATGTTAAACACATTGACAGAGCCATATTTATTACCTTAAAAATCAGATAAGACCAACTATTTTTAAAATAATGTTTTCTTTAAAATGAATCATTTACCTATGGGGTGAGGGTGGATGGGAAAGAGCCCAGCTGATTTAGAAGGTAATAAACCGTGGCTCCTCCAACTCCACTAAGAAACTTCTACTATAAATTGTATAATATACAAACTATAATTATATAAATTATAATGTGATATTTGTGATTTACTTTGACTTTTACCAACCAGTCTATTTGGCTGGAATTGTCCTATTTCCCACTGAACATTTTTTTGAAAAGCTTCATCTTTTCTGGTATGAAATGCAGATCATAGTATGTATCCTTGCATTGTGGCTCAGTTTGAGAACTACTAGTAATGCTCCATTTGCCTTTATGAAGCATGTCACCCTTCCCGCTGGCCAGGCCAGCTTCTAGATAGACTCCTACAAGTACAACTTGGCTTTCTGGTAGTACTATGTCTGGTACTACTATGCCAATAGACTCCCTATTCTTTAGTCCTTTTGAAAAATTAAACAGATGCAAGAAATATGTAAGTATTAAGACTATTTATGTTGTAGTGTTTTCTACAACTGACTGCAAACACGTGCGTATTTTTTTTTCCAGCCATACATCCTGGCGGAGGAGCTGCGTCGGGAGCTGCCCCCGGATCAGGCCCAGTACTGCATCAAGAGGATGCCCGCCTACTCGGGCCCAGGCAGTGTGCCTGGCGCCCTGGATTACACCGCGTTCTCCTCCGCCCTCTATGGAGAGAGCGATCTGTGATGCTGAGGTTCTGTAATCACTGATCCCATCAGAACGCAATAAAAGCAGAAGTCACAGTTGGTTTCCTGGAAACTTTGATAGGCTTTATTAAGTTGGGAGAGAGAGGGGGGAAAAAAAGAAGCCTTTTGTAGTTCAGTAATTGCTAAAATGAAGTTTCTACAGTATATGACATAGTGCGCTTCATAAATAGGTTTATTTCTGAGTTTTTAGCTAAATGTAATGAAATATCAGGTTGATTTCTTTGATTAAACAGAACAAATTACTTGAGTAGTAGGAAATTAGGAGGATCTAGGGACAGAAGGAAAGTGAAAAGTGTGAAAATACAAAATACCCAAGATTTAAGACCGGGGGGGGGGAATCCACAAATTGGTAAATAAAGGTTTGCTATTTGTAAAAAATTTCATTTATCTCTAATATGCCTATGTGATTGCCCCTAGGGGAGTATATTTGGGATTCTAATGTTTTATTTTCATGCTTATCCAAAGATTACTATTGTGTCTTCAAATGAATTTAATTGTGAGATGGAACTGCCAGGGATTAAAAAGACTATCAAAAAGATTTTTTGGCACTTACCATTTTTAAAAATAGAGTTTATGGTCATCTCTTCATTATTTAGGGCTGGATGGTCAACTCAGTCAGTGATTTTTGATGCTTCTCTTATCCTCCAGAGTAGAGACCTAAGGAAACATGGAAGTCAGTTTAGTTGCCAGAGGGAAGGAGGCAGTCACTAGGTTAAATGAGGTTTTTAGGATAATTTATTGATTCCAGGTTCCCATGCTTTTTGTTAGAGCTTATTAGTACAGGTTCTCAAGAGATGACCATATGAAAGTGCTCTGTTTTTAAATAAGCAGGTTTCTGTAGTAGTGGTTCATCACAAGGCAAGTCAGAAACCAGTATCCTTCTAGCGCTCCAATCAGGACTTCCTTTGGCCTCTCGTTTTATGACCTGTGAAGGAGAAGCCAGAGTTACTGTAGGAAAGGACTAATTCTCAGCAGCAGTGGAGGTGAGTGAAGATCTTTCTCTGCGGAAGCTTTACGTATGTTTTGTGTAGTAGGAATGACTAGATGTTTTAGCGAGTGTGCAGTGTGTGTTCACCCCTGGGATTCGAGAGTATATCCTAACAAGCCCCATGTCTGGTTCTGTGTCTAAAGGCCTGCCCCACGACACAGGATGCTACATGTACTCCCGCTAGCACGTCTTGATCCGTTGAATGTTCATTCTTCCTTTTTGCTCATACTACTGTAGGCTATAATTCCCCCCTCTGTTTTTCCATCTTGTTGACAGCTTGTAGAGAATAAAGCAGGAATTATTTTTATATCTGAGTCCTTAATGATCAGGAAATGGATTACAAACAAACAAAAACAGTTGCAAACAGCAATTAAAGCATTACTAGAGAAGCAGTAACTTGCCTGTTACCTACAGTCTGTTTGCTCAGATTTTTATAGATTTCCACCAGCAGCTGGAAATGTGATATTTCCATTCCAAGCTCTCTGACAGCTTGACTCTTCTTCCTACACTGGGCCATTTAGAACCTTCAGCCTTTGTGAATTTCACTTAATTTGCTTCATTATTAAGTAGTTGGTAGTTTCCAGATTCCTGAAATATTTGAATCCTTGAGTTTAATGCCAAACACTTTTGGGGTGGTTTAGATGAACTCTGACTCTTTTATTTCAAGCAGGTGCTATATCCCAGCCATAAACTCTATAGAAAAGCCAGAAAGTTGTGCTTCCTTTGAGGCTATTAGGGGGATCTGTGGTGTTTTAGGATGGGTGTGGGTAACTCATCTACCTAAACTTTTAATTTCTTTACAACTTTCAGCAAGAGAGCAGATCAGTACTTTCTATCTGCTAATAAATGAAGAAAGGAAGTAAACTCTGAGAAACAATAAACATGTTTATACTCTCATTTTAGGCATTATTATTTTTCTTTCTGAAGCTGGATGCTCAAAAATTAAAAAGTTTATAAGTTTCTAAATTAAACTTAATTTATAAAAGAAAAAAGAATCCCTATTTTTGTTATTTCAAAAAATAACCATTACTTTGGTTAACTACAAACAAACTTCCTCACTTAAAGGTTCCATGAGAATTAAAAACAGTCATTGGATTAGTTAGTATTTGCCTCCCTTAAAGAATTAGAGACTGGCTTATTGGGTAGAGGGTGAACATAAGATGGAGAATTAACAATGAACCATTTAGAAGTGAATGATGGATGGCCCGGGCATGGTGACACATGCCTGTAATCCCAGTACTTTGGGAGGCCAAGGCGGGTGGATCACTTGAGGTCAGGAGTTCAAGACCAGCCTGGCCAGCATGGCAAAAACCCATCTCTACTAAAAATACAAAAATTAACCGGGTTTGGTCACGTGCCCATAATCCCAGCTATTTGGCAGCTGAGGCAGGAGAATCACTTGAACCCAAGAGGTGGAGATTGCAGTGAGCCGAGATGGAGCCATTGCACTACCAGCCTGGGCGACAAAGCATGAAACTCTATCTCAAAAAAAAAAAAAAAAAAAAAATTCAGTGATGAATAGATTAGGAAGGAATTTTTAACCAAGAGATCACTTCAGAATCCTCAGTAAATATTTACTAAAATGTATGCATACTCAGCCCTAATCCTAGAGTCTCAAGCTGTGAAGGTCTAGGTTAAGACTTGAACATCTGTAGTTTTTAAAAACTCCATGGAAGTTCTGATAACCTCCCACTGAGAACCCGTGGATTAGAGGCAAAGGAAAAGACATTAGGAATCAAGAAGTCTAAAATGGCCGGGCGCAGTGGCTCACGCCTGTAATCCCAGCACATTGGGAGGCCAAGGCGGGCGGATCACGAGGGCAAGAGATCGAGACCATCCTGGCCAACGTGGTGAAACCCCGTCTCCACTAAAAATACAAAGATTAGCGCTACATGGTGGCGGGTGCCTGTAGTCCCAGCTACTCAGGAGGCTGAGGCAGGAGAATCGCTTGAACCCGGGAGGCAGAGGTTTGCGGTGAGCCGAGATCGCGCCACTGCACTCCAGCCTGGGCGACAGAGCGAGACTCCATCTCAAAAAAAAAAAAAAGAAAAAAAAAGTCTAAAACGGTTAGAGAAGACCTTACTGGCAAGGTGAATAGTTGAGCAATACAAACGGCCAGGCAAACCCTTGTGCCATCTGGTTGGTAATACAGAAACGCTTGACGTAACTGAGTTTTAAATTAGAGCGTTTGACTTAGTATTCTTTCCTGCTGTACACCAGATTCATCTATGTTCATGGAAATAAGCTGGAAATGAGCTCTTTACAGCCTTCATATGCAAGGAAACAAACCTAAGTGATACGGAGTCAGAAACATGTATTTTCAGAAGTTGCAAAGATTCACCCACAGCTTCCCTGGATTATTTGACAAGAAGACAGAGTGTTCCCACTGTGTCCTTGAGCTCTTTCAGGTTCCCTGGAGCCTACACAATAATTATACTGCTCTGAGGCATTTTCATCTTTCAGATGGAGTCAGCAGAGAAGACAGCATTGTTTTTCCTTTTTAGATTCATTAATTAATAACTCAATCCTTCAGCAACTGACAGACCGTTACTCTTTTTTTTTAAGGTGCTAGGAGTTGCGATTTGTCAGTGACCCCTGGCCATGAATTCCCCCGTGGGATTTAAGTCTTTTAGGAGTTAGCTCCCGAGCAGTGCAGACTTTCTTGTTGTGAAATGGATGGAGTGCCTGGGAGTGCACCAAGGCATACTCGCAAATCCTTTTGCATGGCTGGGAACTTACAAGAAACCACAGTGGCAGATATAAAAAAACCAATATGAGATATCTTATATAAGATATGTATCTTATAAAATATATCTTATATATCTTACATATATCTTTTAAGATATATCCTTTATATCTTATATTTATATCTTGGATATATATCAGATATAGGAAAACCAATCGCCATGGTCTTGTTAAAAGAAAAACTTCAGACACATTTAACAGAGTTGAGTTGAACAAAGAACAGTTTGTGACTTGGGCAGCCCCTGAATCAGAACAGGTACAGAGCAGCTCTGCCGCTGCATGAGAGGACTTGGGGACTGAGGGAGGAAAGTGAGGCACAGAAACTGCTGTGGATTGGTTACTTGGTGTTTGCCTTATGTAAACAGAGTTTGAACAGTTGGCTGCCTTTCATTTGTGATCGGTGCAAAAGTAGGTTACAATCTGTTTACATATCCAGTGAGGTTACAGTTCACTGTGTATGGAGAAACCTTTAGGTTGAACTTAAAATATGTCAGGAGGCAGATTTAGGCTAACCTTTATTTAACAGTCTTTGCAAGACAAGCTACCAGAGGAGAAAGATTCTGTAAATAGTTGTAGAGGGAAGGAAAAGGAGACTATATGCATACCTAGTATGAACAACAAAATGGTATTATGGTTCTGAAACCAGATATATGTATTATACAGGATTAGGAGTGGCAGTGATATCAGGTTTTGCTTGTTTCATCTTTTCTATCCCTCAGTTACTGCCACAAGTGTGAATTGCTCATGGGGGAGATTAGTAACAGAAAATCCCAGAGCATCAGCAAGAAAAATTAACCATCAAAATGGCTTTTAAAAAATGTATTTAAACATAGGCAGTTCTTTTCAGCTATTCGATTAGAAGATCACCATTGGACAACCAAACAGCACAGGCTAGTGTGCCTCTGAGACCACCATAGTGTTCAGGTTTTTATGGATAAAACCTGCAGCGGCCGGGCGCAGTGGCTCACACCTGTAATCCCAGCACTTTGGGAGGCCAAGTGGGGTGGATTGCTTGGGTTCAGGAGTTCGAGACCCGCCTGGGCAACATGGTGAAACTTCATCTGTACAAAAAATGCAAAAAGATTAGCTGGGCATGGTAGCATATGCCTGTAGTCCCAGCTACTCAGGAGGCTGGGGTGGGAGGATTGCTTGAGCCCAGGGAGATCAAGGTGGCAGTGAGCCGTGACCATGCCACTGCACTCCAGCCTACTGGGTGACGGAGTGAAAAACTGTCTCAAAAAACAAAAAAAACCTGCGGTAATTTTTTACATGATTTATTTTAGATTTGGCATTATCTTATACAAGAAAGTTCTCAAAACATATTTATCAAAGCACATAAAATATTCCAATTGCAATCTTGAATTTATTTCATCTTTTAAAGTACTATCTTCTAATTCATATTAGCCAAAAATAAAGCTTTTACTACATACCAGGCCAATTAATTTTTAGCAGTCTACACTCAGATACACTGGAAAAAGTTTTTATCAGTATGTCCAACAAAACTAATGGAATTATTTCTGAATTTGATACAAGATTTTTAATTATTCCTAGACGCCAGCATTCAGTACACATACGCGTGCATGTTTTCCAAAAGAATACCATTCTTTTTAGCATCCTCCTTCCTTCATGGATAACTTAAAATTGTAGCTACATATATTTCCTTTTTTTTTTTTTTTTTTTTTTTTTTGTTGTTGTTGTTAAACACAGTCTTTTCCCCTTGGTTCCCTGAAACTTCCCCTCCTCTACTCCCCAGCCACATTAAAAGCCCACTTTTTTTTTTTTGTTGTTGTTGTTAAAGTGGAATCTCTCTGTTGGCCAGGTTGGAGTGCGGTGGTGCAATCTTGTCTCAATGCAACCTTCGTCTCCTGGGTTAAGTGATTCTCATGCCTCAGCCTCCTGAGGAGGTGGGATTACAGGCACGCACCACCCGACGTGGCTAATTTTTCAGTAGAGATGGGGTTTCATCTCTGTTTCAGCCTGTTGGCCAGGCTGGTCTTGAATTCCTGACCTCAAATGATCTGCCTGCCTCGGCCTCCCAAAGTGCTGGGATTAGCTACATATATTTCATGAATAAATGAGAAAGACTCACATAATGAAAAGTTTAATAATATTAGCACAACATCATTTTAATTTGGACTTGACTGCTTTTATAAAAGTTGTTGCATTATTTATTTTTCAGTGGTTTTAATACTATTCCTCAAAATGTGTTAGCTGCTTATTTCAACCATAAAATGAAGTCAGTTTTTGTTTTTTTTTTTACTGACAGAAAGTAAGGCTAATCTAGCTAATCGTTTAGACAGACTGGTAATTAGGCTACATGGGCGACGTTTTCCATTTTTTCAGTTATCTACATCTGCAGCTCCAGCGTTTTGATGAAAATATAATTAAACCACATGAAAATATAAAAGCATTTTATTTTTTTAAGTATCAGCAAAGATGTATTGAAATAAACAATTTCCCACAACTCTTCCTGATTATATTGGATTAAACAAGGAGTCCTTAAGAGAAAAACAGCAGGTGTAATTAGTGGTCACTTGGTAGGTCTGAGGAGATGGCACCACTACAGCTCTGAAGAAACAAAAGTTCCTGTTGGACTGCGAGGAGTAGCTGGCCCCTGCCGGCTCACCCCAGCACTGCCATGTGGAAAGAGAAAGCAACTTTTATGTTCTTTAAGCCACAAGCCACTCTACTCAGGGTCTCTGTCACAGTAGCTCAACTGTACCCTAAAGAATACAGAAATAACCTCAATAGCTTCCTGACCTGGTTGTGTACTTAGCATAGCCTGTCTAGCTACATTGATGATATTTTAGATTTTATTAACATTTTCACATTTTTTCCTCAATGGATATTTATGTGTATTTTCATCATGGAAGATAATGACATTTTGTACGAAATTCAACTCATTCATTCATTCATTTTACATGCACTGCAGATTTTAAACACAATTTTAAGACACTCTTTGTTTTCTCTTCACATGCTTTATTCCTCTCTCTTCTAGACAGTTTTCCTTCAGTACCCATCTGACTCTTCCATCAAAGCAAAGTGAGCGGTTTTGCTGTTGAAGAGTGTCTATGTCTCTGGGGTCATAGACAGAAAAGATTCTTTCCCTTTCCCCACCTACACCCTTTTGTTCTCTTTAACATAGTTTATGAACTTCTTTTTTGTTTAATGAAGGAGACAACACGTGGTATGGGTCTTAAAGACCAAGTATGCCAAATGTCTTATCCCCCACTTGTACCTTCCATTGCAATTTTTTCTCTTTCTTCTTTTTTCTTTTTCCTTTTTTTTTTTTTTTTTTTTTTTTTTTTTTTTTTGAGATAGTGTCTCACTCTGTCACCCAGGCTGGTGTGATCTCAGCTCACTGCAACCTCCGTTTCCCAGGTTCAGGCGATCCTCCTGCCTCAGCCTCCCGAGTAGCTGGATTACAGGCATGCACCACCACACCTGACTACTTTTTGTATTTTTAGTAGAGACGGGGGTTTCACCATGTTGGCCAGGCTGGTCTTGAACTCCTGACCTCAGGCAATCCACCCGCCTTGGCCTCCCAAAGTGCTGGAATTACAGGCATGAGCCACCGTACGCGTCTTGCAATGGTTTCTTATGGGATTTACAGATAACATCAACGGGGAGGGTCCTGGCCAGCACTGCCTCGCATCTTGTCATTTTAGTTTTTGATTCCCAGGAACCCAGTGTGTCTGAGATGCTGGTTATACTGGCATGTCGTGACAAATGTACTTCAGCCTGGTATCTCTCGCCTGCATGTTAGCCTAAGGAATTGCGATTGCAGAGCCCTGGTGAATCAAACTATCCTTATCCTCCATGGAAAATGCCCTTGGAGGCACCCTGCACTCTGGACCTTAGGCTGGAAAAGTAAAACTGGCAGTTTACAAAGACTGAGACCTGTTCTCATAGCTTGGTGGAGATATAAGAACACGTGTCAATTCCTTTCTACTAAAGGGAGCATTAGAGAGAATGCCATTTTAGAGTATGGAGTGTGTTAGGGGCTTAAGGGCTGTTCTAATGGGGATTTTCTCATGTTTTGTAAATTTTCCTCAGCTTAACAATAGTAATTTTTTTTTTTGTTTTCAATTACACACACACAAAAAATGGCTTCACATTTCACAGCTTGTTTTCTTGCCTGTTTCGTCATTCTCAGATAACACCCAGACTCTCTTCCCCCCAGGTCCCCTAGCTCAATCAGCCCTCCTCTTGCTGATGTCAGTATCTGGGCAGCCTCAAGGATTGCTGCCCCAGGTTCCTGAGTTACTTGGTTCTTCACAGTGTGAAAAAGTTGCCTTTGATTTTCCCTTTGACCTCTCACTTTCTGCTTCTTTCTGTGGTCACGGATTCGTTTTCTCCCACATTCCTCCTCCTTGGCTTTGTGTTCCATAAACTAGACTACTTGCCTTGTTTGTTGTTTTTGCCTGTTCTCCCATCTCCAGAATTTGCCTGAAGATCCTTTCCTCTTCAATAGATTTGCCAAGTAATATTCAATCCAATCAGACAATGTGTCAGTGTTTCCCAAACTCCAATCATTCTGGTACACTACCACAATTTTTTACCCAGTATTCTTAATATTTTTATTTTAAATTAACTTCTTATATCAAAACAGAAAATCTGGCTAGGTGCAGTGACTCACGCCTGTAATCCCAGCACATTGGGAGGCCGAGGCAGGTGGATCACTTGAGGCCAGGAGTTCGAGAACAGCCTGGCCAAGATGGTGCCACTGCATTCCAGCATAGGCAATAGAGTGAGACTCTGTCTCAAAAAAAGAAGAAAAGAAAATGTATCATTGTTGTAAGTTGGAAAGCAGAGTTACTTTTCCATAAATAGAAGGTAACTATAATAAAAAAAAATACATAGGTATCTCCTACCTGTATGGTATCCTTTCCCCGTTGTTTGCTGCAGTGCCTTTGCTGCTGCATAATATTCTTGGTCTCAGACTGCATAGCTTTAGCCTGCCAAGGAACAGCCCCTGAGCCTGAGAAACTGACCACAAGGGTTAAGGCTGCTGTCCCTTCCTTGCACTGCAGTGGGTGTCACCGTGGGAGCAGGAGGTGTACACAGTGGTACCAGAACACAGCTCTCTTCTATTAAGAGGTCTACTTTAGCATTCTCATGGAAGCTCGTATGCTGAGTGAGTCTCGTGTCTGAATTCCAGTGGGGAGCTGTGTGGGCTGTAAGTAGTTGCCATGCAATTCAACCTTTATTGCCTTTTCCTAAATCTGACAGCCCCCAAATAGTTATCATAAAATTGTTCATTGCCCTGCTTCTTTTGGGTAGTTCTGCAAAGCTGTGGGATACGGTACACAGGCAGCCGGGGTTTGTGTGAGGCCAAGCAAATCCAACTCCAGGCCTTGCACACACACCCTGAGCACACGTCTGCCATAACTAATAATTAAATTTTCTTCTACGTATCTAAAATCCTTCTGTGAACCGCATTTGGGGAAATACCTATTTAAAGGTGTTATCAAGATTTCAGGAAATTATGGTCCAGAGATATTCTCATCCAAATTCCATCATTTGATAAACTGAGGCTCAGAAAGGACAAGAGACACACATTATCACAGTTGCTCCTCACCGCAGTCCCCTTGTTCAATATTATTATCCTTATTCATTAGAAAACTGAGACAATCATGGGGAAGTGCTGGTCACCCAGCTAGTTGGCAACAAAGTCAGGACAAGAAAGCGCATCTCTGACATCTAAGACTATTCTTTTTTTGTTGTTTGTTTTTGTTTTTGTTTGAGACAAGTTCTCACTCTGTCACCCAGGCTTGGAGTGCAGTGGTGTGAACACGGCTCACTGCAGCCTCGACGTCCTGGGCTCAAGAGACCCTCTCACCTCAGAGTCTCAAAGTGCTAAGATTACATGTGTGAGCCACCATGCCCAGCTAAGACTGTTCTTATGCATTACCCCAAAATGAATTTTAAATGTAAGTGATTCTGAGTCTTATTCTGAAACTAAACACAGGCCACATCCACTCCCCTCCCAAGTGTAGACTGTGGGAGCCATCCTCCAACACATCCAAAATCCACATTTTTTCCCCATAGGGCCTGGAGTCTAAATCACCCAATTCTGTTTTATGCATCGAATGTTCCATACTTAATGGCATAGAAAAAAAATAGAAAAAATTACCACTTCATGAAAAAAAATTAAATGGAAATACTATGTAAATAACATTTTCAAAACCAAATGAATTTCTAGACTGTTGGAATATTCATTTAAGCAATAAACACATAAAAAGCAGACTATTTGTTTATTTCAGATGTATGAAAGCCCTTTGGGTTCTCTGGATTTAAATTTAAACATTAAATTTACATTCTATTTGTGTCCTGACACATGTACACATTCAATACTATTATGAGAGTTATTATAAGAGTTAACAATGAAACATTACTTAATCAGAGACAAACCAAGTCTTTCAGATAATGCAACCCACCAACCCACTAGTTTTTCCTTAAAAGTCTAGTGTCCCACAAGATTACTAAATAGGAAGTTCTTTGTTTTTTGAGACAGAGTCTCACTCTGTCACCCAGGCTGGAGGACAGTGGCACAATCTCGGCTCACTGCAACCTCCACCTCCCCGGTTCAAGAGATTCTCCCACCTCAGCCTCCCAAGTAGCTGGGATTACAGGCACGCACCACCACACCGGGCTAGTTTTTGTATTTTTAGTGGAGACAGGGTTTTGCCATGTTGGCCAGGCTGGTCTTGAACTTCTGACCTCAAGTGATCCACCCACCTCTGTCTCCCAAAGTACTGAGAGTAAAGGCGTGAGCCACCACACCTGGCCTGGAAGTTATTTTATCTCTGTGTTTGGCCTCAGAAACTGATACCCAAAATGTGGAACCCTGGTAGGTATGCTGATTCTTTTAAATGAAAGGCCCTTAGAGACCAGCAGATGGCTGAAAGAAGCTGTTCTCTGCAGTTCCCTTGTCTGCCTGATGTCTGGACCTGCCAAAGAAGAAAACAATGACGTCTAGCTCCTTCCCTGAGTTTTCATCAACTTATATCACAGGAAGAAAGACTGAACTCTTGTCAACACACCTGGACAAACTTTTGCCACAAATCATAGCCTTCTATTTTGGTCCCATTTCCAAAAGAAAAATTTACCAGCCATTGTCTGCTCTGAGGGTCCAACAGACTTTGTCCCAGGCCATTCTATGTTTTCCTGGCCCATTCATTTCCCCCTAAAAATCACTACCCGCAAATCGCCACATTTCCCTTATCTGCCCTTCCCTCCCCCATGAAGAAGCATCTAGAGTACCCACTGGGTTACTGGGTAATAATTCTGTGATTCCCCTGTGCAATGCACATTAAAGTAAAATTTAAAAGGTTTTTTTCTCCTATTAATCTTTTTTTCAGTTTTCAGCTAACATTCAGTGTGCAAAAGCGAAGGTTTCCTTTGTCCCCTACCCCTGATAGATGGCAAGTTCTTTAAGGACAGGGATCATGCATTATATATCCATGAATCCTCACTGCTTATCACAACGCTTACAGCAGCAGGTACTCAATAAATCATTGTTGAATGAATGATAACATCTAAACTTACTCTACTTATGTTTTCTTTGGCAAAGGACACATGGCCTCAGTACTGCCTCATGCCAATGCCCACCACTAGCCAAAGCTTGTTTGCCCTTTTTTGTTCCAGAGCTTAGGCCTCCAGTAACTTCCCAAAGACCACAGCTCCTGGGCATGAGTTATCTCTACATCAGCTCACTGGTAGAGCAGACACGATATATGCTTCTGAGCTCACTGCCAACTTCCTCAAGGTAGATTGTGGCCAGAAAGGAGGAGGGCTGACTGGCGAATAAAGGAGGTACCCAATAAGAAGGGTTATAGGAAGGCTGGTTAGACAGGGAGCAGTGGGCAGATGAAATGACCAGGAGAGAGGCAGAGAAACACCAACAGCACCCACCTTCCGCCCCCACAGAGTGCTGAGGCTGTTTTAACACAGAATTCTTTCATGCATGGTGAGAACAATTATCCAAAGATCTCCTGACAACTCAGTGAGGAGGCTGCTGAAATATTCCAAATTTGAGATAAGTGCCTGGCCTACAGTGAACAGAGAAGAGACCTTGGCTTATTCTTCCAATCCTAATTGGAAATGTAGTGTCCCTGACTAGTCTCATCTTCTTTGACTAAAGTGAACTGGATTGACATAGACTCCTTTTGAAAGTTGATATTAACTAATACTGCATCTCTCTCTTATCTGCTTAAATCTCTCTCTCTCTCTCTCTTTTTTTTATTTAATAGAGATGAAGTCTCGCTCTGTCACCCAGGCTGGAGTGCAGTGGTGCAATCTCAGCTCACTGCAACCTCTGCTTCCCAGGTTCAGGAAATGCTCCTACCTCAGTCTCCCGAGTAGCTGGGGCTACAGGCACATGCCGCCTCACCTGGCTAATTGTTTTGTATTTTAGTAGAGACGGGGTTTCACCTCGTTGCCCAGGCTGGTCTCAAACTCCTGAGCTCAGGCAATCTGCCCGCTTCAGCCTCCTAAAGTGCTAGGATTACAGGTGTGAACCACTGCACCTGGCTTAAAGTCTCTTCTTATCACCCACACTTGACAACAAAAAGGCTATTTGTTAGCCTTTTCATTTCACAGTTAGAATTTTTGTGCCTCATACCTATCTGCACTCTGATAAACCTGGCTGAAACCTCTCTTTGTGAAATAACAATATTTTTCATTCAGCATGCCTTTTCCTGAATACCTTAGTCGCATAGAGAAACAGAATTAAACAAAAAGAAGACACCCTGAACTTTGATATTAAGCTTGAATTGAAAAATTTCTGAGTGCACCTTTATCATTTTCACTAGGGCCTACTATCACTTGCTGAGGGTCAAGAATTAGGAGATGTGGACAGTGAAGGCTGTCCCAAATGGAATCCTGTTGAGGTCACTCTGTACCAATTGTTGAGAACACCACCTACTGGATTCTCAACCTCAATCTCCCTCTCAAGCATCCTGCATGTAGTTGCCAGCATGGCTGGTAAATGAGAACTCAAAGTCATCCTGTCTTGAAGGGTACTTTGGGACCTAGAGGGACAGCCAGAGTGTGCTGAAGATTCTTTATATTACAGAAAAGTATAATTATTACATTACTCATTTCTTGAGTATGTAGATATACCCCAAAATAAATCACTTGGTGACACTCATCATGTAATGCTGTTATGTATTTTTCTGTCTGCTGATCTCAATTAACTCTCAATAGATTGTGCTACCCAATAGATAACAATGTATCTTTTATTAAAACATATGCTTAATTTTGTTGTTAAGTATTTATATTTTTACTATAAATACTTTAAAAAGCATTTGAGGTAGCTTTTATACTTGGATGGCCAGCAGGATTAAGGACCTCAATATAAACATTCTTATGACATTGAGGATGGCAGACTTGCTCCATGAGTAGTGGACTGCTCACCTTTGGACTCTTATATGAGAAAGAAAAATTCCTGATTTACCTAAACCCCAATATTTTGGGGTTTCTTTGCATAACAGTCTAGCCTATACCCAAACTAGTCTAGTCACACAGTAAGAAGCGGAGCTCTCATTTGAACCCACATGAGCCCATTTCCAAAAGGGGAGGTCTTTTGATGCTATGGTGTCCCTCACTAATAAATTAGACACACTGTTTCTATTCTATGATCCAATTTTAATTGGTTTGGTTTTTCCATTTTTACTATCTCTGTAATCTGAATGCATCTTATAATTGATGCTGTCTTAAATTGCTGTTAGCCAGGTGTCAGTCATAACATAGTTATGTGAAATCTTCTGTTGATAGCTTTCAGTAAGTTTTGTTTTGTTTTGTTTGAGATGAAGTCTCGCTCTGTTGCCAGGCTGGAGTGCAGTGGCACAATCTTGGCTCACTGCAACCTTAGACTCCCTGGTTCAAGCAATTCTCCTGCCTCAGCCTCCTGAGTAGCTGGGACTACAGGTGCGCGCCACCATGCATGGCTAATTTTTTTTGTATTTTTAGTAGAAACGGGGTTTCACCATGCTGGCCAGGCTAGTCTTGAACTCCTGACCTCGTGATTCACCCACCTCGGCCTCCCAAAGTGCTGGAATTGTGCCCTGTTAGTAATTTTTTTTTTTTTTAAAGTACAAACCAAAGGGCCTTAAATTCAATGAAATAAAATAATATAGGAACCACAGAAAAAGTAATCCTAGGCTACAAAAATACATGGAAGAGGAGAAGAAAGCCATTTGGAAGAATCATAAAGAGTTGAAAATAATTAAGATGAAAGGTTTTTTTAAAGCACTGACATAAAAAAAAGGATAGGTATGAAAGGAAACTAATGTTGCAATAGCAAAACTGAAATATGCATTTGGAAATGGTTTTCTAAAAGACAAAAATTGTTTTGCAAAAATAGAAATAAGAGGCCGGGCGCGGTGGCTCAAGCCTGTAATCCCAGCACTTTGGGAGGCGGAGATGGGCGGATCACGAGGTCAGGAGATCGAGACCATCCTGGCTAACACGGTGAAACCCCGTCTCTACTAAAAAATACGAAAAACTAGCCGGGCGACGTGGCGGGCGCCTGTAGTCCCAGCTACTCGGGAGGCTGAGGCAGGAGAATGGCGTAAACCCGGGAGGCGGAGCTTGCAGTGAGCTGAGATCCGGCCACTGTACTCCAGCCTGGGCAACAGAGCGAGACTCCGTCTCAAAAAAACAAACAAACAAACAAACAAACAAAAATAGAAATAAGAAACAGCTAGCCTAAATTTTTAAAAACCCAAAATAATTATTTTAGAGGAAGTAAGAGCATAGTTGGAACAGAAGCAGTAATTGAAGATATTATTAAATAAGACTTGCTTGAACTGAATAAAATATTTAAGTATGCAAGGCAAAAAGGACACACAATGAACTAGAAAAAATGAATTAAAATAAACACCTAGATACATGCTGCCTTTTAAAAAATTGTAAAAGTGAAGAAGGAAAAAATCTACAATTAACCAGGCAGAAAAAGTGAGAAAGAGAAAAATAGATAATCTATGAAAGAATACAAATCATTCTAGGTTCATACTTCTCTTTTTTCATATTAAATGCCAAAAGGCAACACACATGTCAGGGGAGATGGTGGAATGGGAAAGTCCAGGCATCTATCCCTCCACCAAAGCAAGAAGTCAACCGGCAGAGGCTGTCTGAAGCAACTACAGTTGACGCTTTAACAACACAAATTTGAACTGTAGATCCACTTATACAGGGATTTTCTTCCACTTTTGCCACTCCTGAGACAGTAAGACCAGCCCCTCCTCTTTCTCTTCTCCTCAACCTATTCAACGTGAACATGACAAGTATGAAGACCATTATGATGATCCACTTTCATTTAATGAATAGGAAATATATTTTATCTTCCTTATGATTTCCTTAATAAAATTTTCTTTTCTCTAGCTTAGTTTATTGTAAGAATACATATGTGTTATATGTGTTAATTGGATGCTTATGTTATCAGTAAGGCTTCTGGTCAACAGTAGACTATCAGTAGTTAAGTTTTGGGGGAGTCAAAAGTTACATGTCGATTTTCAACTGCTTGGGAGGTCAGTGCCCCTGAAGAATAATTCCAATGTCAACATTTCCCTGAAGAAATCTAAACATTGGAATTATCAGTCCATGATGTTAAATCAATTGTCTTAAATATGTTCAATGAGCTAATGGAAACCATGGGCAAATGTCCATACATCAGAAAAGTGATGTATGGACAATGAAAATATCAACAAAATGAGAATATCAATAAAGAGATAGAAATTACTAAAAGGAACCAACCAGAAATTCTGGAGCTGAAAGTTATAATAACTGATATTAAAAGATTACTACAAGGACTCAACAGATTTGAGCAGGCAGAAGAAAGGGTCAGCAAACTGGAACTTAAGAAATTTGACATTACCCTGTTGGAGGAGCACAAAGTTACAAATAAACAAAAAAAGAACCACGTCCGAGAGACCGTTGGACACCATATTAGTTTGTTCTCACACTGCTATAAAGAATTGCCCAAGACTGGGTAATTTATAAAGAAAAGAGGTTTAATGGACTCACAGTTTTGCATGGCTCGGGAGGCCTCAGGAAACTTACAATCATGGTGGAAGAGGAAGCAGTCACCTTCTTCATAAGATGGCAGGAGAGAGAAGAGTGAGTGAAGGAGGAACTTGCCAAACACTTATAAAACCATCAGATCTCATGAGAACTCACTCACTATCATGAGAACAGCATGGGGGAAACTGCCCCCATAATCCAATCACCTCCCACTAGGTTCCTCCCTCGACACCTGGGGATTACAATTCAAGATGAGTTTTGGGTGGGGACACAAAGCCTAACCACATCAGACAGCATCAAGTGTGCCAACATATACATTATAGGAATTTTAAAGGAGAAGGGAAAAGAGGATAGAAAAAAATATTTTATGAAATAATGGCCAAAATCGGTCGCAATCTGATGAAAGACATGAATATACACATCCAAGGAGCTCAACAAATTCTCAGCAAGATAAACTCAAAGGGATTCACAGTGAGACACATTACAGTCAAATTGTTGAAACCTGAACACAAATAGCAAGAGAGAAACTAAGAGTCAAGTACAAAGAATCTTCAATAAGATTAACAGATGATTTCTCATCAGGAACCATATGAGCCAGAGGCAGTTGGATGACAAAGTTAAAGTCATGAAAGAAAAAAACTGTCAACCAAGAATTCCACATGTGGCAAAATGATACTTCAAGAATACAAGTTTAGGCTGGGCAAGGTGGCTCACACCTATAATCCCAGCACTTTGGGAGGCCAAGATAGGTGGATCACCTGGTTCAAGATCAGTCTGGCCAACATGGTGAAATCCCATCTCTACTGAAAATACAAAAATTAGCCAGACGTGCTGGTGCACGCCTGTAATCCCAGCTACTTGGGAGGCTGAGGCAGGAGAATCATTTGAACTCAAGAGGAAGAGGTTGCAGTGAGCCGAGATTGCACCACTGCACTCCAGCCTGGGCAACAGAGTGAGACTGTGTCTCAAATAAATAAATAAATTAAATTAAAAAGAATGAAAGTTTATCTGGAAATAAAATTGTTCCAGATAAACAAATATCAGTATATATGCCCTACAAGAAATACTAAATGGAGTCCTTCAGGCTGAAATGAAAGAACAGTACACAGTAACTTGAAGATATGAGAAAAAAATCAAAGAACACTAGGACAGGTAACTTCAAAGATTATATATAAAGTATAAATGCCTGTATTTTTGTACCTTTGGTTTGGTTTGTAGCTTCTCTTTTTCCTAGGTGATTGAAAAGGCAAATGATATACAAATAATAATTATAAATGTTAGCAGGCACGCAACCTATAAAAATGTAATCTCTGAAAATAACAACATAAAAAAGAAGGGACAAAGATGTACAGGAGCAGGGTGTATACTATTGAAACTAAGTTGATGTTGTTCAAGCTAAATGGTTATAAGTTTAAGATGTTAATTGTAACCACCAAGGTAACCACTACAAAAGCAACTAAAAATATACAGAAAAGAAAAGAATAGAATAAAAATGGTACACCACAAAAAGCAACCAAATACAAAAATAAATAGTAATGGAGGAATTGAAGAACAAAAAACATACAAGACACAAAAAAACAAATAGCTAAATGGCAGGAATATTTGTTCCTTCCTTATCAGTAATTGTATTAAATATAAATGGATTAAGCTCTCCTATTAAAAGACAGATTGGTAGATTGAGTAAGAAAACAGGATACAGTAAGAAAAGAATAAGAAAGTAAGTAAGGATAGGGTAAGAAAACAGATAGTATGTCTGTGTACATACTATCTACAAGAGACTCACTTTAGATATAAGGATGCAAAGAGGTTCAAAGTAAGAGGATGGAAAAAGATGTTTCATGCAAATAGTAGCCAAGAAAGAGCTGGGATGGCTCTGTTATTGTCAGACAAAATGTACTTTATGTTTAAAAAGCTTGTAAGAGACAAAGAAGGACATTATATATTGATAGAAGTGTCAATACAGCAATAAGATATGACAATTATAAACATAAAGATACTTAACAAAGGAGCCCTAAAATATATAAAGCAAAAATAAACAGAATTGAGGGAAAAATAGACAGTTCTACAATAATAGCTGGATACTTCAATACTCCACTTTCACTAATTTGATAGAACTAGAAGACAGAAGGTAAGTACAGAAATAGACTCACAGAAGGTAAGTGCATAAAAAGAAATAAAGTTCTGATATATCCTACAACATGCACGAACCTTGAAAACATTATGCTATGCTAAGTGAAATAAGCCAGACACCAAAGGACAAATATTGTGGGATTCCACTTACATGAGGTACCTAGAACAGGCAAATTCATAAAGACAGAAAGTAGAATAGCAATTTACCAGGGGTTGGGGGTAATGAGTTATTGCTTTATTCTTACAGAGTTTCTGTCTGGGGTGGTGAAAAAGTTTGGGGACTAACTAGCGATGGTTGCACAATGAATATAATTAACGTCACTGAATTGCATACTTAAAAATAGTAACCCCAGCTGTTCAAGATGCTGAGGCAAAAGGATCACTTGAGCCCAGGAGTTTGAGTCCAGCCTGGGAAACATTGGGAGTCTCTGTCTCGAAAAAATAATAATAAATTTAGACAATAGTTAAAAGATAAATTTTATGTTACACATAATTTACCTCAATAAAAATAATAATGTAATGTAACAAAACCCAATGCACTGTACACTTTACATAGTATGTTAATTACATCTCCATAAAGCTGTTTTTAAAAAAAGCTTTGAGGGGAATAAGTTGTGATCATAACACAGCAATCAGTTTTGAGAGGCAAATGATTGTCATTCAAGAATGTAAAAGGGCCAGGCATGGTGGCTTACGCCTGTAATCTCAGCACTTTGAGAGGCTAAGGCAGGTAGGATTGATTGAAGCTGGGAGTTCGACATGGCCAGACTCTATCTCTACAAAAAATAAATTAAAAATAAAAGAATTTCATAGACAGCCAACTAGTTGTTCATGTATATGAGCAGTAGAAAGACCTTTTATATGTAGTAGAGCTTAAAGCACCTGTCACGCATGTGCCCTTCTTCAAAAATTACTTGCAACTAAGGGATACTCTTCTCCTTCCTTCCCTTTTGCATTAGAGTTCAAACCCATCTCCTTCTATGAATCCTTCTCAATACTTCATATTTTGAATTAATTTCCTCCTTTTCTCTAGTCAATAGCTTCTCATTTGTATTTCCATTATTTCATTTATTATGATCTGTTCTGTGTTACTCATTTATATCCACTCTTGGTCTATATATTGCAGCCTCTTTGGGGAAGGAATCCTATTTCGAACATCCTTGTTATCCCCAAAGCACCTGACATCGTGCTTATTCACTTTAGGCACTCAACAAACCCTTGTTTTATTGAATTTTCTGAAGCTCTGCTGTCATTATTATACATTTTGATAATCTGAAAAATGCCACATATTTCAATTTCTTTGAAATTAAGTTTTTTTCTGTTTGTTTGTTAGTTCTTTTTTGAGGCAGGGTCTCCTCTGTCACCCAGGCTGGAGTGCAGTGGTGCAATCAAGACTCACTGCACTCTCGACCTCCCAGACTGAAGTGATCCTCTCGCCTCAGTCTCCTGAGTAGCTAGGACCACAGGTACATGCCACCACACCTGGCTAATTATTTTTATTGTTTCTAAAAATGAGGTCTCCCTATGTTGTCCAGCCTCATATTGAACTCCTGGGCTCAAACAATCCTCCAACCTTGGCCTCCCAAAGTGCTGGCATTACAAGTGTGAGCTACTGCTCCCAGTTGAGATCTTAATTTAAAAAAAATCCAGGCCGGGCGC
>NW_012114577.1:4951854-5008276 GCF_000951035.1 Colobus angolensis palliatus
AAAAAATTAACTGGGCATGGTGGACGCCTGTAATCCCAGCTACTTGCGAGGGTGAGGCAGGAGAATTGCTTGAACTTGGGAGGCAGAGGTTGCAGAGAGGCAAGATTGTGTCAATGGACTCCGGCTTGAGAGAGATGGATGACACTTCATTTCAAAAAAAAAAAAAAAAAAAAAGAAAAGTAAGGAAAAGAAAAGAAGAATATGATACCTGTATGTATTCTTAATCCTACAGCAAAGTATACTCTTGTTCCATTTTAAATGGAAAGAGCAATCCCAGTATGGTCAACTGTCACCAGAGAAGGACTAGCTCACCACCTAGGAATTGTTGGGTGACTTTGAAGGGTAATATTGTTAAGCCACAGAAACCTGAGGGAGCCAATCTCCATTATAGATACCAGCTGCACTTCATCTGAGGAACAAGATTAAAGATCCTATCAGCTGGGTGGACATTGCTGCGTTTCTTTCTCTGTGCCTCTGTCCTAACCAGTACTCCTTTCCACTCTGCTCATTTTCTGAAGTACCTGGCCTCTCTCTGTTCTTATGAGGCCACCAATCCCATAATGGGGGCCCCACCCTGCAGACCTCATCTAACCCAAATTACCTCCCAAAGGCTCCGCTTACAAATACCATCAACATATGAATATGGTGGATTAAGTTTCCAACAGATGAACTTTGGGCGACATATTCAACCACAGCATTACTTAAATAAGACTTTTTATTTATTTATTTTTCATTTATTTGAGACAGGGTCTCATTCTGTCACCCAGGTTGGAATGCAGTGACACAACCTTGGCTCACTGCAACCTCAGCATCTCAGGTTCAAGCGATCCTCCTACCTAAACCTCCCAAGTAGCTGGAACTTCAGGCATGCACCATCACACCTGGCTAATTTTTGTATTTTTGGTGTAGACAGGGTTCCGTCATATTGGCCAGGCTGGTCTTGATCTCCTGGCCTCAAGTGATCCACCCGCTTTGGCCTCCCAAAGTGCTGGGATTATAGGTGTGAGTCACCACGTCTGGCCAAATAAGACTCTTTAAATCAAATAACAGACATAAAAGCACACAAGGCAAAAGGCCACACATTGAACCACACAAAGGTACCTTACCTACTGATGGCAGTGGTGGGCTGTCCAGAGCTGCTGGTGCCATGGTTCCAGCTGCAGCAGGTAGGCGCAAGTGGTGACAGCAAGAGCAGCTGTGGGGGCAGCAGTGGTGACCATGGGTTCCTGTGCCCCGTGTCCCCCATGCCCTGTGTCCCACAGGCAGCTGACTGTGCTGCCCACTCTTGTCTGACTAGGGCTGCATGCTCCACAGAGTCTGTGGGAGCCAGGAACAAGTGGGAGCCCTGCCCCTTCTGATTGGTGAGGCAGGAGCTCCCCGAGTGCAGCTGTAGCCATGCCGCCATGGCTGCAGACCCCGCATCTCTGCACTGTCTAGGGCCTGTGAAGGTCCCCTGCCCCTGTGAAGGGTTGGAAGCGTCTGCTCCCTCTGCCTGGCTTCTCTCCACTGTTGATGCCCACTCCAATCTCAGAGCAGAGTCAGGGCCATGCCTGGGGGCTGTTGCAGCCTGGCCAGGTAAGCATACACCTTGGGCAGTGCAGACACACCAGCCCCCTGCTGCCTTGTTCCCCTCCAGACTTTGGGCACCGACAAGCATGGGAGGGAGGCTGAGGGGGCACTGAGGACATCTGGGTGCTGGCCTGCAGGTGCCCCTTGGCATGAACAACCTGGACACCATGAACCACAGCAGAAGACAGACTCCTGGGTGGAAGGGGGCTGATGCCCAGGGAAGCCCCACCTTCAAACTGGGGAGGGCCTGAAGCCTAGGGGGCCAGGCTCCCAGTCCCACAGACTGGAGGGGGAACTTGTGGTGCTTTACCCTGGGCCCACACATGAACCAATTAGCACACACTTCCTCCCCTGTGAGGCCCATAAAATCCCCAGACTCAACCAGACTCTAGCAGAGGACAGATGACAGGGAGATGACAGGATGACCAGCTGCAGAGGGGAGCTGCCCACCCCAGGTTCTCCTCTCTGCTGAGAGCTGAGGAGGTGACAGGGGGCCCAGCTGCAGAAAGAAACTAGATAGTTGAACCCTCATTAGGGCACCCTGGCTACAGAGAGGAGTTGCTCACTGAGGGTCTCCTCTGAGCTGTTCTATTGCTCAATAAAGCTCCTCTTCATCCTGCTCATCCTCCACTTGTCTACACATCTCATTCTTCCTGGATGCAGGACAAAAACTCAGGACTCGCCAAATAGCGAGGCTAAAAGAGCTGTAATACAAACAGGGCTGAAACA
This sequence comes from Colobus angolensis palliatus, assembly GCF_000951035.1. Taxonomy (NCBI): domain Eukaryota; kingdom Metazoa; phylum Chordata; class Mammalia; order Primates; family Cercopithecidae; genus Colobus; species Colobus angolensis. Next base: position 4,954,153 of record NW_012114577.1, read on the forward strand.
TGTTCCTAGCTTGCCACATTGCAGGTGAAGAGAGGAGAGAAGAGCTGTGGCCCCTCCGGGAGCCCAGACCTGGGAACTCCCCAAGCCAGGGTTGTAACTCCCTCTTTGGGGCCCTGCAGTTCTGGTGTCTTCAAGCTTCTGGGTGCCACCACATTCCCTGGTGCCAGCTGAGGAAGCTGCTTGAGGTGCAGCTGGTTCATCCACAGCCTCACAGAGAGCTGGCACCCATGCTGGCACCTGGAGCTGCCCACTCTGTGGCAGCAGCCGGCATGTCTGACTGTGCAGAGTGGCTGGACCCCACGCCCGCTCACATACTCCTCGCCATTCCATGACTGACTCACTCTCCCTTGGAAGCATGGGATCCAGGCCGGTAGCGTGAGCCGAGTATAGCCTTCCAGGACAAGTGGGCCCAGCAGGCCTGAGCAAAACTCGGGCAAAGGTGCCACTGACCACAGAGGTTTCCGGCCAGAAAAGCAACAACTGCAAGGATCCCATAGCACTACCAGAGCTCAGGAAAGTTTTGTACTAATATTCTGGGGATGATGTTTGGTGATCTTTTAAACAAGCCAAGTAGGACTATCTCCCATTGAAAATGTAGCCTACTTAAAATTCCAGGATTTGATGTTAAGATGAATTTGGTTTAAATATAAGGATGCAGCAACATTTTATAAACTGATTTCATAATGTAAATTGAGACCAGTAAATCTGAATAACAATTAAAATTATAAGCAATTTGGTGCATCCATTTTTCTGGGGGAGAGAATGCTTTCATCAGCTTCCCAAAGAGTAGTATTAGTGATGAAGTGCGTGAACACAGGGAACAGTTTTCCTGGGTTTGAGGTCCAGCTGCACTATCTATTAGAAGTGTGACCTTGGACAAGTCATTCAGCTTCTCTTTATCTTGGTTTTCTCATTGGTAAAAGAAGGATAATAACAGCACCTAGCTTATAGAGATCTTTCTCTATCACACCCATCTTGGTTTTTTTTAAATTTATTTTTAAATTTTTTTTGAGATGGAGTCTCACTCTGTCACCCAGACTGGAGTACAATGGCATGATCTCTGGTCACTGCAACCTCTGCCTCCTGGGTTCAAGCGATTCTGGTGCCTCAGCCTCCCAAGTAGCTGGGATTACAGGTGCCCACCACCATGCCCGTCTACTTTTTGTATTTTTAGTAGAGACAGGGTTTCACCATGTTGGCCAGGCTGGTCTCGAACTCCTGACCTCAGATGATCCACCAGCCTCTACCTCCCAAAGTGTTGACATTACAGGTGTGAGCCACTGCACCTGGCTCCCATCTTAGTTCATAATGATATATTTGGTTACTGTTTATCTTACCTACTAAGTTGCAGGATGAGTCTGTTTAATCTCATCATTTTAGCCCCAGTGTCTGACATCACAGTGTCAATAAATATTTTGTTAAATACATATATACATAAGTCATAGCCCCCCAAATTTATAGAATTTCTACTATTGGATCTATAAATACAAGAATACCAAGAACACCTTTCTTTCTTTATTATTGTTATACTTTAAGTTCTAGGGTATATGCACAATGTGCAGGTTTGTTACATATGTATACGTGTACCATGTTGGTGTGCTGCACCCATTAACTTGTCATTACATTAGGTATATCTCCTAATGCTATCCCTCTCCCCTCCCCCCACACCACGACAGGCCCCAGTGTGTGATGTTTCCCTTCCTGTGTCCAAGTGTCCCTTCCTGTATCCAAGTGTTCTCATTGTTCAATTCCCACCTATGAGTGAGAACATGCAGTGTTTGGTTTTTTGTCCTTGTGATAGTTTGCTGAGAATGACGGTTTCCAGCTGCATCCATGTCCCTACAAAGGACATGAACTCATCCTTTTTTATGGCTGCATAGTATTCCATGGTGTATATGTGCCACACTTTCTTAATTCAGTCTGTCATAATGCACATTTGGGTTGATTCCAAGTCTTTGCTATTGTGAATAGTGCCACAATAAACATACGTGTGCATGTGTCTTTATAGCAGCATGATTTATAATCCTTTGGGTATATCCCCAGTAATGGGATGGCTGTGTCAAATGGTATTTCTAGTTCTAGATCCTTGAGGAATCACCACACTGTCTTCCACAATGGTTGAACTAGTTTACAGCCCCACCAACGGTGTAAAAGTGTTCCTATTTCTCCACATCCTCCCCAGTACCTTTTGTTTCCCGACTTTTTAATGATCGTCATTCTAACTGGTGTGAGATGATATCTCATTATGGTTTTTTTTTTTTGCATTTCTCTGATGTCCAGTGATGATGAGCATTTTTTCATATGTCTGTTGGCTGCATAAGTGTCTTCTTTTGAGAAGTGTCTGTTCATAGCCTTCATCCACTTTTTGATGGGGTTGTTTGTTTTATTTCTTGTAAGTTTGTTTGAGTTCTTTGTAGATTCTGGGTATTAGCCCTTTGTCAGATGAGTAGATTGCAAAAATTTTCTCCCATTCTGTAGGCTGCCTGTTCACTCTGATGGTAGTTTCTTTTGTTGTGCAGAAGCTCTTTAGTTTAATTAGATCCCATTTGTCAATTTTGGCTTTTGTTGTCATTGCTTTTGGTGTTTTAGACATGAAGTCCTTGCCCATGCCTATGTCCTGAATGGTATTCCCTAGGTTTTCTTCTAGGGTTTTTATGGTTTTAGGTCTAACATTTAAGTCTTTAATCCATCTTGAATTAATCTTTGTATAAGGTGTAAGGAAGGAATCCAGTTTCAGTTTTCTACATATGGCTAGCCAGTTTTCCCAATACCATTTATTAAATAGGGAATCCTTTCCCCATTTCTTGTTTTTGTCAGGTTTGTCAAAGATCAGATAGTTGTAGATGTGTGGTATTATTTCTGAGGGCTTTGTTCTGTTCCATTGGTCTATATCTCTGTTTTGGTACCAGTGCCATCCTGTTTTGGTACTGTAGACTTGTAGTATAGTTTGACCTTTGAATTATGTTCCAAATACGATAGATATTCTCAGTTTCAACTTGTTTGTCTTAATTGAACCTCACTTTTCAGGCAAGGCCAGAAAACACTACAATACTGGCTAGTTCCCTTAATTTTTTCAAATCACCTCTACTTTTAAAGTTGCCGTCTAGAGGCAAACAAAAGCAAGCTACCAACATCGATTAGATTACTGAATATTTTAATCATTAAGCATTAACCAATCTCTTTTTGTAGTTATGAGAAGAGAATTTGTTCTCAATGAACTCTCTACAATTTAAAAGTTATTTCTGGTCAGGTGTGGTAACTCATGCCTGTAATCCCAGCACTTTAGGAGGCTAAAGTGGGAGGATCACTTGAAACCAGGAGTTTGAGACCAACCTGGGCAACACAGTGAGACTCTGTCTCTATCAAAAAAAAAAAAAAAAAATTAGCCAGGTGTCGTGGTATGTGTCTATAGTTCCAGTTACTTGGGAGGCTGAGGTGGGAGAATCACTTGTGCCCGGGAGTTTGAGGCTGCAGTGAGTCATGGTTGAGCCACTGCACTCCAGCCTGGATGACAGAGTGAGACCCTGTCTCTAAAAAAAATAATAAAAACATTAGTTCTGATTTTCCTCCATGTTCATTATGTACATTTCCAGGATTCAAAGGTAACACTTTTAAAAGTGGTTGTAAGAGTACTGTTCCCTCCTATAGCTTGTTTTTCAAAGTAAAACATTTTAGCAGTTATCAAGTTTAGCTCTTAGGTTATCTTTTTTTTTTTTTTTTTGAGACGGAGTCTCGCTCTGTCGCCCAGGCTGGAGTGCAGTGGCCGGATCTCAGCTCACTGCAAGCTCCGCCTCCCGGGTTTACGCCATTCTCCTGCCTCAGCCTCCCGAGTAGCTGGGACTACAGGCGCCTGCCACCTCGCCCGGCTAGTTTTTTGTATTTTTTAGTAGAGACGGGGTTTCACCGTGTTAGCCAGGATGGTCTCGATCTCCTGACCTCGTGATCCGCCCGTCTCGGCCTCCCAAAGTGCTGGGATTACAGGCTTGAGCCACCACGCCCGGCCTAGGTTACCATTTTAAGCTGATTAAATATCATATTCTTGCCTGTTAAACAAAAACATTTGGCTGTATTCTTAGGCAAAACCAAACCAAACCAACCAACCCCCACCCCGCAAAATTCACAAACCAAACAAAATCCACAAACCAAACCAAACCAAAACAAAAAGAAAGCAAAACCAGTCACTCAGTGACACCGTATTTGGATTTTCTGGAAAAAATCTTTTAAAAGTCCATGCAGTTAATCCTATAAGTGCTCCCCCTACCTTTATTTTTTGGATACTGATATTTTCAGTGTTTGGAAATAAAATTTTGCTTACTAAACCCCTAACTTACGGTGTTGGGCTCTGGCACAGGGCTCCCGAATCCCCACTCCAAGGCTCCCTAGTTACATGAGGCCTTGGTTGTTTCTTGTTTCTTTTTTCTTTTCTTCTTTTTCTTCTTCTTCTTTTTTTTTTTTTTGGAGACGGAGTCTTGCTCTGTTGCCCAGGCTGGAGTACAGTGGCATGATCTTGGCTCACTGCAACTTCTGCCTCCCGGGTTCAAGCGATTCTCCTGCCTCAGCCTCCCAACTAGCTGGGATTACAGGTGCCCACCACCACACCCAGCTAATTTTTTATTTTTAGTAGAGACACAGTTTCACCATCTTGGCCAGGCTGGTCTTGAACTCCTGACCTCATGATCCACCTGCCTCAGCCTCCCAAAGTGCTGTGATTACAGGCGTGAGCCACTGTGCCCAGCTTTCTTCTTGTAACTTCTTTAAGCCTCAATTTCTGCTCCTCTAAAATAGGGGCAATTATATTGTGAACCCAAAATATCTGAGAAGAGTCTCAGTCAATTTAGAACGTTTATTTTGCCTACATTAAGGACACACCCATGGCACAGCCTCAGGAGGTCCTGTAGACATGTGCCCAAGGTGGTAGGGGCACAGCTTTGTTTTCTACATTTTAGGAAGACATGAGACATCAATCAATATATGTAAGATGTACATTGGTTCAGTCCGGAAAGGTGGGACAACTCCAAGTGGGGAGGGACTTTCAGGTCCTAGGTAGGTAAGAGACAACTGTTGCATGCTTTTGAGTTTCTGATTAGCCTTTCACTGAATACACAATTTACAGGAATAGTCACTTATGCCTAGTCTGGCTTAGTGAAACTATAGGGCAGAGCAAGCAATGAGATGTGCATTTGTCTCACACGAGCAGAGGCATGACTTTGAGTTCTGTCTGTTCTTTGTCCACAAGAGATTTTCTTGTGGGCAAATTATGAGGGAGGGAGGTATATAGCTTTAAAAAAGTCTTTGTTGCTATCTTACTTAGGAATAGAATGGAAGGCAGGCTTGCTCACTGCAGTTCCCAGCTTTAATGTTCCCTTTGGCTCAATAATTTTGGGGTCCCAAGATTTTTTTTTTTCTTTTGAGACAGAGTCTCATTCTGTTGCCCAGGCTGGAGGGCAGTGGCACGATCTCAGCTCACTGCAACCTCTGTTCCCAGGTTCAAGGGATTCTTCTGCCTCAGCTTCCTTCATAGCTGATTTGTGCCTTTTTTAAAGCTTAGTAAACGTCATAATTTGGTTATAATTTTTATTTTTCTGGATGCATTTGCTTTTCCTCACATCTACCATGCTCAGCCGTACACAGCTGCCCTTTATTTTAGAATTCTCTAAAGTGCTGTGTTGTACACAGGGAGCTTCTCCTGACTGGAACAACCTCACCGGGCACCACTCTTCCCTCAGGACCCAGATTCTTCTTTGAAACCTTTCCCTAGCCCCTTTGAATACTGCAGCTCTTTTAAAACGTATGTGGTTCTTTTTTCCCTGTTCAATTATTAATCGAAGTAGGTTGAGTTCCTCCTCCAAGAAGGAGGTGGGGGTGCGATGTAGCTTGTATGATTTTGCATTCCAAGTGTGTACCCCAATGCCTGACACATAGTAGGTGCTCAATATATGTTTACTGTCAATAAGTGACAATATGGTAAATTCAGAGTTTTCACAGCGCGGTCACACGATTTCATTTAATGCCTATGACAACGCTAAAAAATTCTAATTACTACCATCCTATCATTCTTGTTTAGAGTGTGGAGACTGAGAGGTTAACGGTCTTGCCCAGCGCCAGTCAACAGCAAAACGGAACTAAAATTTCCGGCTGGACACCACACAGCGTGTCGAAGTCAGCACGAACTTGGCGCTGTGACTTTTCCTTAGAAGGGCCACTTCGGCTTACACTTCCGGATCCTGGGTACTGAGACGCTTAAAAACCCCGGCGGGCAACTGGGGAGCGGGACTACATCTCCCAGAGAGCCCCGGGGCTAACCTGCAGGTGAGTGGTTGACATTGATAGCCAATGTGGCTGCGAGGAGCTCGTGCAGCCCAATCACAGGCCGGAAAGGGCGGGACCTCCCACGCCAAGGCCAGATGGAGCGCAGAACTAACGGCGCTCTGAACAGCCCTAAACGTCTACGGGACTTAGAGCCGGATGCCACGTTGTCCTCCTCTCCGGGTTTTCTCTTGGGTCCTTTTCTGTGCCCTCCTGCGACTCCGCCTCTGGCCGCGCGTGTCTGGCTGCTAGGCCGACACCAAGGACTGGCCAGGTGCCGGGGAAGAAAGCACGTGCTCCAGCAGTTGCCGCGCCGGGCGTCTGCCTGTCAGCCCCGCGCCCAGCCCCGCGAGAGGCCCTAGGGCGCAGCGGGCTGTCGGGGTCCTCAGTTCCCCAGCGACGCGAGCCAACGGGAGGCGTCAAAAGACCCGACCCTTCTGTGGCAGGTTCGCCTGGCGCTGGCTGGCGTGGCCCTTGGCCGTGGTCACCTGTGGAGAGCGCGTCTTCCCCGCCGCGCCCTCTGCGCGAGGAGACTCGACAGCATGTCACCCGCGCTCCAAGACCTGTCGCAACCCGGTAATGCTGCGACCCCGTCCCCGTGGTTCGGTTGTGTTTCTTAACTCGTGCTGTGGCCTCCTAATCCCTGGGGCGATTCCCTTCTGCGGCGGGAGACGCCCGGCGGGGTTTCCCGGCGTGTGGGCGGCACCTTGAGAACTCGGCGCAGTAGCCCGGAGGGCCCCGTGATTTGCTTCACTCTTTCTCCGACCTTCACCTCTTCCTCCTCAGGCAAACCATCAAAACCTGCAAAAAGTTTCATTCCCCTTGCCCCCGGAGCACATTCTTAACGTCACCGTAACTAAACTTTCCAGTTCGACGCAGCATAAACCTGCTGGGCCCTCTGAAGTTTCACGTGGTGTGACGTAAATATTGTTGCTCACTTATTGCCAAAGAAAGTTCAGGCGCAGAGAGACAGACGAGGAAACTCAGAGAACTATTTAAAATTACTACATGGAACTTTTTATTTTCTGCGTCTACGCATACTGCTGCAAAACCGCAATATGCATAGACTCACTGTTAAAATAAATGAGCAGACCCCACCTCCAGATACCGAGATGGGGCGTAGTAATTTCAAGCGATTCTGATATTGGTGGCCCTGGCATCAACAGTGAGAAAAAGCTAGTTTAGCACAAGAACTGAGCGTAATGTTAGCTTTGTAATGAGCTCTGGATCTCTAAGGTCATGCCTGATTATAATTTGTGGGCAGATGCACTCATAAAAACGTACGAGGAGATGTAGAACCGAGAATTAGTGATAAGTACAGAACAGTAAATATCCTATGACATAGTGGGGGATGTTTAGCTTCGGGAAGAGGGGGAATACTGAATTCGTAACGCGCAAGGAAATTTATCAGAGGTTAACTGGTGACTCTATTGATTCTTGGGTTCTGACAACGGGACTGATAGGATTGTTCTTGAAACTAGTGGGACTGTGGCTGAGAAAGACATCACTGCTGTTATTAAATAAGATGTAAACCTCTTAAGATTTAAGATCACCTTAAATCTTAAAAACCTCATAGAGGTTTACATCTTATTTAATAAATGGTCATAGGGAGATCATATGTTTATTTGGATAATATCTTTTACTCATAATTTCTGGCCTCCCCCTTCCCATTTAATTTAAACAAGTAAAGTTATTTCCCTTTCATCTGAATTTAGGTGTCATTATCAGAAGCAAAATGCCACTGAAGACTTAAAATACTGTGAATAGTGAGTGAAATTTTTTTTTTTTTAAACAGAAAGTGAAAATTGTTGAGTGTTTGAATCTAGCCTAATCCCCTCACCCCAAGGCTGGCTTCTAGAGTTGAGCACTGAGTGGCGTTTAACCAAGTCTAGGGCCTCTGAAGTTCTGAATCAGGCCAGTGCGCCTAGAAAAGACCTTAGAGATAGTCCAGCATCTGTCTATGTGAGCAACTTCTTCTGGGATTAGAATCACATTTTAACTTCCTAATAACCCTTAGTAGTTTACTGGTGTACAATCTTAATGAAATTTTAATGGAGAGCTGAGAATTCCTGATTCTCAAGGTTGGGCCTTAAGACCATGTTTGTGTGCCCTGAGGAAGGAGGATGGTGGGCTAGCAAATACATCTTGGGAGAAAATTTTAACTACAGCTTCTAAAGGTTTCTTCGTTTCATCCTTGCTTAGTACTATGAGTGTTACTTGGAACTCAGTTGATGAATGATTAATGAAGGAATGAATAAATGATCCAGTTAATTGCTATCAGCCTAATTCTTCTCTAGGTTATTAAAATCAAAGGAGGAAATAATATATATTAAAATTGGAATACTGCACAAGCGAAGAGATGCCCCCAGAGAGGCTGGGCGTGGTGGCTCGCATCTGTAATCCCAGCACTTTGGGAGGCCAAGGCAGGCGGGTCAGCTAAGGTCAGGAATTCGAGACCAGCCTGGCCAACATGGTGAAACCTCATCTGTACTAAAAATACAAAAATTAGCCAAGTTTATGGTGAGCGCCTGTAACCTCAGCTACTCAGGTGGCTGAGGGAGGAGAATTGCTTGAACACTGGAGGCGGAGGTTGCAGTGAGCCGAGACTCCAGCCTGGGTGACAGAGTGAGACTTAGTCTCCAAAACAAAAAAAAAAAACAAAACCCAAAAAACAAAGTGTAGCAAGTGTGTGCAAACTAGAAATTAGAGATCCAAAAATGAAAGAGAAAAGTATCTTGCACGTGACTTGTAGGGCAGTAGTAAGACTGTTTTTAATAAAGCAAAGACGGAACACTGGTGAGAAAGCATTGGGATCATTTGATAATAATGCAGAAAATGAAAATGTACTTTTACTGTATGTGTTCCCCATTTAGCACAGTCCTAAGTAAGTCAGACCTACTTGGGGTCATTTTACCTTCAGGGGAGATGAGTTCTTGACACTGCAATTTGTAACTTACATGCACATATTAGGAATTTATTTGTTTAGGCCTTCATCTTGTCATTCTTTAGGCTAGTTCTTAAAGGTGGTGCTAGCTGACTTACCCCGCCTCCAAATCTGACTAGGGCTTTAACCATTTATTCCCATGTTTATTCTTTGGAACAGTTGCTGTGAATCAGAATATTGTTAGCTAGAAAATAAGATGTTAATGGCAGGGGAAAAAACCCCACAAAGTATATTCCCTTAATCCACTCAAAACTGGAGAAAATACTGTGTGATCTCTTAGGTTTACAAGCCAAGAATGTTCCTTGGGATTCTCCTCTGCACTGCAGTTATTTACATATATACATTAAACATAAAAATGTTTCTGAAATAGTGTTATAACTAGTCAGCTAAATGAAGGAACTGCAAAACTATATTCTTATATTTACTGTGAGAGATAATCAGAAAGAACCTGCTTTATTTAGAACTTGACTAGTCAGTAGTTAAATATACAGAACGTTCTAGACCTAATGAACTGAATACAGATAAATACAATATTGTTGTTGTTGTTTTTCATAGAAGAGTGACATTTCAATAGATCCCCACTCTGCCAAGGGAAAGAATTGTCAAGGTGGCTTATTCTTTTGAGCAAGTTCTGATAGTAATTAGAAACCGGTGAATTAGAATGGTAATTAAAGCCAGTGAAAAATGACCTCCTACCTGGAGGAATACAGAAGGCTAAGACAGTGGACACTTCATACCAACAGATCTTCTGAAGGAAGACTTCTTAGTTTCTCTAAATGGGAAATCTTACATTATCCTCTAAACGAAAAATAAGCAAGTAGATAATGAGGAAGCAATGGTTTTTCTTTTTTTCTTTTTCTTAAGACAGTCTCACTCTGTTGCCCAAGCTGAGTGCGGTGGCATGATCACGGTTCACTGCAGCCTGGACTTCCCAGGCTCAAGCAGTTCTCTTGCCTCAGCCTTCCTAGTAGCTGGGACTACAGGTGCACACCACCATGCTTGGCTAATTTTTGTTTTTTTGTAGAGACGAGGTCACTGTGTTGCCCAGGCTGTTTTCGAATTCCTGGACTCAGTGATCTACCTACTTCAGTCTTGCAAAGTGTTGGGATTACAGGCATGAACTGCCACACCCAGCCTGAGTAATGGATTTTTAAGGGCTTCAGTTGCGTAGGAGTTTTTTATTCAGTCCTCAAAATTCCTGCTCATATGTGTTGTATTATATATTCCTTTTTGTCTGTATTTTCCATTCACAATTCTCTTGTTTCCATAGACTGCCTTTTTTACATATATTCATATATTTGTACATTTTGTTGTAAACCGTATAGGTATTTTAAAATTCACATTGTGCATTACATTCTGGAATGTACAAGGAACTAACACAAATCAATGAGAAAACAAATCAGCTTTAGACATGGAAGAATCTTCCCCCAACCTATCATCTATTATTTTTGTCTATGGTGACTTTCATTTAACAGAAATCCTTGGTTTTTATGTAATCAAAGTCATCTTTTTTTAAAAAATTAAGAGGTTGGTCTTTTTGCATCTTAAGAATTCTTCTTCATTTGAAGTCATAAAGTTCTTCCACATAAGTTATACAGTAAGTTTGTCAGGTTTCTAAAAAGCCAAAGCAGATGTTTTTAAAAACTTCTGATCTCTTGCCTATATGGTGGCTCAACAAACAAGATATCAGAATTTGCATGTGTGGGGCTGGGTTGTTTTATGGTAAATACTGAACTGTCTTAAAGTCCAAAAACAAAGCTTATTATTTCTGGATTGAAAAGGGTATACAGTAAGGGCCCCATGGAAAAGTACTAAGACTTTTTATGAAAATGAGAGGAGGGTTGGAGGCTCTCTGAGTGGTTAGATTTGCTAAACATGTGTGCACTCGCTCAGTGGAGAAGATGGGAAGAAGGGCATGTAAATAATAGGATATTGATTGATATTGATTAATCATTTTGCTGATGTCAAAGAATATACTTCACTGTCTGTGGAAAAGATTGCCTTTCTTTCCCTAGAAAGTTTGAATACCTTTTAAATATGAAATGTCACGTGTATGACCTATTTCCCCACTGCCACACCCCACGCTCACACCAGGCTTGTGATTCAGTCACCCATGTAAGTTCACGTGCCGTCGTTTCAGGGAGAATTGCAGCTACATTCTTTTGAGGAGAAAGCGATTCATTTGGGCATGTGGGTTACAGTCTTTAGTTCTTTGTCCTCTCATTCCTCATGTGAAATTATCTACATTTAACAGCTTTCACTGGGTATTTTCTTCTTTCACCCGACTGAAAGAAGACATTTCCAAACCTGCAAATATGCCATTCCTGCCCCAACGTGAACAACTGAGAGCTTCAGGCTTTACATGATTTTTCACAGCCCACTGAACTTTGTAATATATAGAACACAATCGTTAGAGCTTCAGTCCCAGCTCTGCAGTAATACCAACATAATAAGAGTAGCTAATATTTATCAGATGTTTACTACACATCAAACACCAATGTCTCATTTCATGACTTGTGTGACTTAAGAGGTCCAGTTCTTAACATATGGTCTCATTTTAGTATCACAATTCCAATGATGAGGGCGGGGCCGATGTTTCCTCATCTTGCTGAAGCATGGAGAGGACTTGTCTAAAATCGCAGAGCTACTAAGGGGAACTGGGGCTAAAACCCAGATTTCTTGGATTTTCACACCCTGCCACTATTAGCTTAAGCCTATCAAATTCTGAGTGCTTATTGGCTGATAGGGTAGTCACCTCATGGAGTGCCTAAATTAACGCTGCATGTGAATTTACCGTGTCTGCTATCCTTGAAATGATGCCCACTGCCTGATGCCTACCAGTCTTTCTATTATACATGCTTCATTAAGCCCCACTTTTTCTCCACATTTCCCGAGAAGTGATTTTCTTTGGTTCTTGAAGTACTTTTGGTCACGTCATTGGAACTTAACTTCGTTCCTTTATCAGGAAGTGTTTTCTCTCACCTGCAAGTTCAGTAAACACAGTTAGCCGGTGAGGTGGCTTTGGAAGGGAATAGTGCATCCTGAAAGAAACGTAGCGCTTTGGAAAAGAAATGAGATATTGGATATTGCAAATTTTTCTTTCAGGTTACTAGAGCCACCTTCCTGAAGCCCACTTGGAGAAAGTCACTGAAAATAATTCTGTGACCACCATTTAGCCCCAGTTCCTGTATTGTATACTTGAGACCCTGGACAGTTAGACAAGGCAGGGTTGTAAGTTTGTACCCAATACCAGCTTACAAATATTCTTAAGTTACTGGTTCGGGTTTTAAATTATCTTTGGCTGTTGTTTCTCATCTACCCTCACTTTTTTGTCATTTCAATTAGGGAAATATTTGCCAAGTACTGACCTTGGTGTTGCTAGGCATGAGCTCCAAGGAGCTCAAATAGCTTAGAACCAGCTCCATTTGACTTCAGCTTTTCTTGCCTCTTAGGGAGCACAGAAGGAATGGGTTGGTGTCATTAAGGTTTGTTTTGAGTAACATGTGTTCACTCTGATATGCTATAGGGAGTTGTTGAAGGTGTTTAAGCAGAGGAAGCAACTGGTTTAAAAAATTGTTCTATAGGAAGATTAATCTGGTAGTGGTGCATAGGATGGATTGGAACACAGGGCGACTGGGTATGGTGGTGATCTCTCACCTTTGTAGAACACTTGATAGTTTACAAGGCACTTCCATAGATGTATGATCTCATTTGCATGGATTCAAACTGGAGCTCAGAGAGGATTGGTGATAGCTGGCCTGTGTAGTAAGGGCTTCAAGAAAGGGGTTGTCATAGGGCGAGGAAGGTGGGACCATTGTGCATGGCATTTTAGAGGCCAAATCTATAAGGCTTGGGATCTAAGTAGATGTTGGTTATCAGGGAGAACAAGGAGTCAGATAATATTGAGATTTTATGATTAGTTTTCTGGGAAGAGTGTTGCCATTTACAGAAATCAGGAGATGAGACAGAGAATATATGCAAGTTTGGTTTTGAATATTAGATTGAGGGGCAGGTGGGTAGTTGAGGTAGTGATATCCAGTGGATAGTTTACAAGCTGGGTCTAAGATTGGGGCCAGGTGTTTTTGGTATTTAGAAGGTCATTGGCGTCTTTAGAAAGTAATTTCAGGAGAAAGATAAGAAATCGGTGGTTGCTGAGGTGGAACTGTGGGAGTGGGAAGGGCTAGATGGGGGAGCAATGGGAGGTGTTGGTGATCATGTGCTCTTCCTTGGGTGCAGAAAGAAGGGAAATAGAGGGGCCAGACTGCAAGAGGATTTTGAGGTGGAGAGGGTGTGAATTTGAGGAGCTTCCAACAGAAGACTTCTTTGTATAGGATTAGGTGAAATCACTTGTGGAATGAGGAGGAAAAGGATTTGGGGCTAAAAAAAAAAGCAGAAATTGGGACAGCAGATGTTAGAAGTATTGAGGGAGGTCAAGAAAAGGTGAACCAAAGAAGAGGCTGAACATTACAAATTTTCAGTGACTCTAGTCAGCATAGTTTTGTGGCTTTCCAGTAGGTCATAGAAACCAGAAAGCAGGATTGGAAGGAGTAAGCATTGGGCCCTTTTCTGGACTGGGAATTAGAAGTCAAGGAGCGTGGGGAGAGGTGAGAAGTTCAAGGGTGTTAGCCAGTTATTATTTCATAGTTGGGCAGAGGTGAGTAAAACTCTGTTTGCAGGCCATTATTAGTTCTGGCAATAGGTGAGGGAGAAGGTCAAAGCTAATATTTTAAAGAGTAGTTTGGAATTATTGATGGTTTTCAATTTTCTCTACTAAATCATTTTATTTAGGGAGAGCAAAGTCTTGTATCACTGGCCCATTATTGCCTGTTTTCCTCATCTGTAAAACAGGAGTAGTTACAGCCTACCTTCACCTTGGTTTTGTGCTTCACCAGGGATTTTGTGTTGTGTGCAATCTTGTATTAGGCTTTGTTACGACTTAACGGCCTTTTTGGGCAGCATTTTCCTATATAGAGTTATGAGTGCATCTTTTATGAACTCCATTTACTCCTTATTGCAGATTATTATAAATTTCTCTAAAGATCCTCCTTTACACATCTTTTTTACCTTTCATTCTTTAAAGTAAAACTCTGCTTTCTTTAAAGCAGGTCTGAAGAAAACCCCGCGGGATGAGATCGACGCCATTCTGCGGAAGAGGATTATGGTGCTGGATGGAGGGATGGGGACCATGATCCAGCGGCAGAAGCTAAACGAAGAACACTTCCGAGGTCAGGAATTTAAAGATCATGCCAGGCCGCTGAAAGGCAACAATGACATTTTAAGTATAACTCAGCCCGATGTCATTTACCAAATCCATAAGGTAAAGTATTCCCAGGTTCCCAAATGTATTCATTCTGTTATTCTGCAAGCTATTTCATGTATCAGGGCAGACTGCTATGCTGAGTGCTCTGGAGAATAAAGAAGAAAGAGGTAGTTTATTCAGAAAGCAAGTTTTAGACATCAAATAAAAGTCATGTACTGTGTTGGGCACTCAGGATGAGGGAATGAGATAGGTAGGTTTTCTGCCCTTGAGGCATGTAAACTCTAGTGAAAAACTATGAGATTCTGGACAAATAAGGGTTTTCACACTAGTGAATATGAGAAAACTATCTTATTCAAGTCACTGCAACAGCCCTGATGAAGAAATGCTTAAAGGTGGTGTCTTAGCTTCGGCTGCTATATTACCTGTTACCATAGACTGGGTTATACAAGCACACATTTATTTCTCACAGTTCTGGAAGCTGGAAGTCCACAAAGTGCCAGCAGATCCTGCGTCTGGTGAGGGCCCTCTTGTTTATAGATAGCTATCTTTTTGTATCTTTACTTGACGGAGAGCAGAGAGAGGACAAAAAACTCTCATATTTCTTCTTATAAGGGCACTGCTGTGGTCTCAATGTTTGTGTCCCTGTGAGATTCGTATGTGAAATCCTGATGCCCAGTGTGATAGTATTAGGAGGAGCCCTTATAAAGGGCTCAAGGGCGCTTATTCACCCCTTCCACCATGTGAAGATACAGTGAGAAGATGCTGTCTATGAACTAGAAAGCTGGCGCTCACCCATTATAAAATTCTAAGATACAACTATCACTCATGTGTTTCATATTTTAGTCTAGTTTTCTATATTTGGATTTTTAAAAATTAAATTGGGATTACATTGCTTCGTACTGTCTTATAATTTGCGTTTATTACTTGTATACCGTATTAAATATTCTGAAACATGGTTTTAATAACTTCATAATCTATTCTTTGTATATATCATCATTTATTTAACTAATCTTCTTATTCCTAGGCATTAAGTTTATTTTCAATTTTTCTTGTTCTTTTAAAAAAACTTAAATTAGTTCTTATAAAACAAATCTCGTAGATAATATATTCCCATTTGACCATACTCTAAATTGCTATTTTTTCCCTAGAGATAACTTCTGATGTTAGTTGGTGTGTGTCGTCCCAGATTCTTTTGTTATGCATTTTCATGTATGTATATGTGTGTATACGTGAGTGAATATATATGTAGAAAACTCATAGTACTCTGTGTGTGTGTTTTAATTTAATGGTGTCATGCTTTACATATCATTCTATGTATTTTTTTTATTTAACAATACTTTGCAGAATCTTTCCATGTCAGTATTTGTAGATACACAATTTGTTTTAGCTGTCACATGGCATGTAATAAAGTGGATATATTTTAGTTTATTTAGCTATTTCCATATTGGTAGATATTTAGGATGTTTGTTATTGTTACTATAAATATGCATATCTTGGTTTTTTCTCCCAGTGCTTCTGCAAGCATTGTCCATCGACTTAAGAGGGGTTGGATTTATTCAGTGTTGGAATATCAAGGGGGTCAAGAGATTCCAGGGTGCTAGTCAGATTGAGGTTGAGATGATCCAAAGAGTGGAGCCAGGAACACGAGTTTCGAAGAGAGAGCACAAAGGAGCATCAAGATCTTCAGGGTTTCAGTAAGGATGTGACGCTGGTTCAGAGGGACTAGGAGATGTAGACTGAAAAAATTGTGGTCAGATGTTGAGATCTCTGAGATGGTATACTTCTCCATAGGCATCAGGTTCTGCCAAAGCAGGAAGAAGATAAGGGAACAGAACTGCCGTTTGTCGAGTGCCTATTATGTGCCAGACACTTGATGTTGGTTTTTTTGAGACGGGGTCTCACTCTGTCACCCAGGCTGGAGTACCGTGGTGCCACTGTGGCTCACTCTAGCCCACTGTGGCTCACTCTAGCCCACTGTGGCTCACTTGAACCTCTGGGCCCAAGCAGTCCTCCTGCCTTAGCCTTCCAAGTAGCTAGGACTACGGGCATGTGCCACCATGCCTGGCTGATTTTTTGTATTGTTTTGGTTAGAGACAGGGTCTTTCTATGTTGCGCAGACTGGTCTTGAACTGGCCTCACGCAATCCTCTCACCTTGGCCTCCCAAAGTGCTATGATTATATAAGCCACCATGCCTGGCTGATGTGTTACTTTATATTAGCAGATAGCTACCCTGTGAAGTAGGGTTATAATATTTTTGAATGAGGAGACTGAGACTCAGAGAGTTTAAGGGACTTGATTAAATTCTTATAACCTTAGCATGTTGACATTGTCTGAAGTCAAGTTCTGTGTTTATTTATTCATACCACATGCCTTTCTGTGAAATCCTTACACCTTTTTGCATCTCTACCTTCTAATGCAGTGCCTTACTCTTAGTAAGTGGTCAAAAGATAGCTGGTGATAATGGTGGTAATGAAAGGGCATGTTTATTCTGGGGGGACAAAAAACTTTAAAGCTCATAATTGACATTATAATCTCTTGTTGCAGGAATACTTGCTGGCTGGGGCAGATATCATTGAAACAAATACTTTCAGCAGCACTAGTATTGCCCAAGCTGACTATGGCCTTGAACACTTGGTAAGAATTCCATTGTTCCATGTGTCTAAGATACTTATAAGCGTTTGCTGCATTGGTAGTTGCTAGTGAGTAAAGCACTAGAAGCTGCAGAGTCAAGCTAATGCCTAGCTATCTGTTGTTTATGATGAGACGGGGAAAATGATGTGAATCCTTCCTGCTTGTGAACACAGTGGCCCATTCATTTTCCAACCGGCTGCTTTTATGGGCAAGTAATAATCAAGTATAAATGATACTTATTATGCAGTAGCTGTTGATAAAGGCGTAATCATTGGCCGTATGCACACAGTATTGTGACGCCTTTTTGAGTATTAGATGGCAGCCTTGGTTTCTTTTTTAAAAATTGTGATTAAATACACAGAACATACAATTTATCATATTTATTTTTAAGTATACACTTCAGTGGTATTAAGTACATTCACAGTGTTGTGCTATCATCACCACTGTCCATTTCCAGAACTTTCTCACTTTCCGAAACTGAAACTCTGTACCCAGTAAACAGTACCTTCCCATTCTACTCCCAACTCCAGCCCCGGCATACTCTATTCTACTTTCTGTCTCTATGAATTTGACTATTCTAGGTACCTTATGTTGAATCATATAGTATTTGGCCTTTTGTGACTAGTTTATTTCACTTAATGTAATGTCCTCAAGGTTCATCCATGTTGTCGTGTGTGTCAGAATTTCCTTCCTCTTTAAGGTTGAATAACGTATCATTGTGTGTATATACCACGTTTTGCTTATTCATCTGTTGATAATTTGGGTTGCTTCTACCTTTTGGCTATTGTGAATATGCAGTGTTGCTATGTACGTGTGTATACAAACATCTATTCAAGTCCCCACATTCAGTTTTTTTGTATATATACACAGAAGTCGAATTGTTAGATAATATGGTAATTCTATGTTTAATTTTTTGAGGAACTACCATATGCTTTCAGAGTGGCTGTACCTTTTTTTTTTGAGCCCGGGTCAGATAGTATAGTACATATTTTGGCTTTGTTAGCAAAGTCTTTTGCAACTACTCAACTCCATCATGTAGTGTGGAAGCAGGTATAGACATTATATAAATAAATGGACTTACTTTATCCCAGTAAAACTATTTACAAAAGCAGGCAGTGGACCCAATTTGCCCTATGAGCTGCAGTTTGCCAACACCTATTTAGGATATTCTGGTTATTAAATTCCTGGATGTGGTTATTCAAGACACATAGGATCTTAGGAATTCAAAGGAACTTGAAAATCACAAGTCTAGGTTATCCCGACTTGGTCTGTGGAAGAGCTTCTGGAGGGCCGTGAACCTTCTTAAATCATAGGCAACACTGTATGTGTTGTGCATATTTGCTTTTTATTTCCTGATGAGAGGGTTCATAGCCCTTTATCAAATTGTCAGGTTGTTAATAATATGCAAAAAGTTCAGAATTACTGATTCCAACTATTGTACATGAATCAGGCCTGGAGAAGTTGCAGTGGGAACTGCCTGGTCAGGCAGTGACAGACTAGTCCTTGCACCTGCGTGTTTTGCCTCTTAAGCCTATTGCTGTTTCCATTGCTTTATTTTTTTCTTAATTCTCAGAATATTTAACTACATAGGTTATTCTCTGACATGCTAGATGTCTAGGGATTGCCCTTTTACCAGCTAGCTCATGGTTTGGGAGGAGAACCTAAAAGCAGTTCTCAAGGATTCTTATCTTTCCTTGCTGCCTTTCAAGTCTCTAGCTGATATGCCTGCTTGGGTAAGATTTCACTCAGACCTCAGATTAATTCACTCTGCATTTCGTTACTGAAGAACACTGGGTATTGGATGGTCATGAATCCATTATTTATTGTGTGGAGGAAAAGAAGGACAAGCTAATGTTTGTGGTTGATACATTAGGCCTACCAGATGAACAAGTGCTCTGCAGGAGTGGCCAGAAAAGCTGCCGAGGAGATAACTCTCCAGACAGGTAAGGAATCTTCTCTTTTTTTGCACACGTGGTTCCTTTGATATAGTCAGCTATAACTTGCTATCCTTATTGCAGTTTTTCCTTATATGACCTTTGGCTTATGAGCAACACTGCAGACGCTGTATTTTACGTATTTGTAGATTAGTTCTCTGCAGTTTCATGATCAAGCACTCAACATCTTTGAATTCATGCCAACCCTGTGGTCTTTGGATTGCTCTTTCAGCCTGGTTTAGCCTGGCTTGGTAGCGAGGCCCCTGACTTCCTTGTGTATTTAGAGATGAAATAATTTATGTCTCTTTGGAAGCACATCATCAGGTCATTAAAAGTAACAGCTGGCTGTTTTGATGATCTTGACTATTATTAGATATTTGATCTCATTTTTTTAAAGCCACCCTCATCCCTGTGATTAGCTGATATAGGTAGAGATGTTGCCTTTCAAGCATTTTCCCTTTATACTGTTGATGTCCTTGAAGGCTCTGTGAAGCACACAAAAAAGTGTGGCATTAGATTCAGTCTTGCTGGGACTTGAAAAGTGGCTCCTGAAATAACTAGCTTCCTGGCTGGGTGCCATCAGAACACTTGGGCACCAGCTGGTAGGAGGCTTTGAGGGAGGGAAAGGAATATAAGAAATATATGGAGCCCCTTTAGATTTGGAAATGTGAAGTTATTGCCAACAGGAAAGCAAAATTACTGTGAAGTTATACACAGCATACTAATGAAGACCAAAGCAGTTTACATGAACTCTGTTTCTAAGAGATAATGTTTAAATTCATGGAAATGCATAGACTATTACTCCAACAGAGTCACAGGTCAGAGGACACTGAACCAGCTAAAGCAGGGAGAGATAAGGACATTTTTCTTATATCCACGTTATTGGTTAGCTTTGGGGATGCGAAAGAATATTTGGGCCTGTAACCTGTTCAAAAGCTGGTTTATCAATTAGCTGATAGTCTTTTCCAGTTACATTACAAAGCATAGTAACCAGGTTATTGAGTGGCTAAAGTCATCAAAGGTAGTGAGCAGTACGACCCTGGCTTCTGTGTAATGAACACAACTTCCCATGCCATTTTTAGAAGCACCTGGACTCCAGGGCAGAGGAAAAGTTATTGAAGAAAGATTTGCTCTCCTTCGTACTTCAATTTCAGGCTTTATAATTGTTAATCCTGATTTAGTATTTCCTTCTAGTGAAGGGCCTGCAATATGGTACTAGAAAGCATTTCAAGTTAAATGCTACTGTGAGGTGATTTTGCAGAATTTACGTTAAGTTCAAAACCTTTAGGGCTTTGTAAAAATAGGAGGAGAGGGAATTTGTCCAAACACAGCTCTAGTGATAGAAAAGGATTACTTACTGAAATGTTTTAGTCAGTTGTGTGAGAATTCAGAGTTTTGGGGACTGGTTTTGTGATGATACGTGCATATCTCCTATATGGCATGATTTCCTTAGTGGGCTCTGGGGCAGCCCCATGATCAAATATATATAAGCAGAATCTATGAATCATCTAAGTTGGATAAAGACTATAAATAGTCTCTTGCTAGTTTAGGAGAGGTCAAGTTTTATTGTCAAATTGAAAAAAAAGTTTGGGCTTTTAGAGCTTTTTGGATTTCAGAGTTGTGTACAAAAGATTATAGATCTGTGTTCTAGAAAAAAATCTTACTGGCTATTCATTCACAGCAAAAAATGTTCAGCCACTTAGAGATTTCACACTTGTTTTTCTTTTCCCAAAGGAATTAAGAGGTTTGTGGCAGGGGCTCTGGGTCCGACTAATAAGACACTCTCTGTGTCCCCGTCTGTGGAAAGACCAGATTATAGAAACATCAGTGAGTATTTACCGTATATAATCATTGATCTTGGGCGAGTACCTCTGTGCTTCAGTAAGCTATAATCTGTAAAATGGAACCAATAACAGGATCTACCTTAGAGTTACTGTGATTTAATCCTTGTAAAAGGTGTACAACAGTGCCTGGAATATAGTAGACATCTAAATAGAAAGTTAGCTATGATGATGATTATTATTTGAACTTGCTTTCAAATGTATATGGTGTTGTGTTAATGCTGCTTTGTCAGCTGTGGAAATGAAACCAACTAAAATAAAGCTGTAAACTCAGAAGCTGAGCAAATTTGGATACTAGGTTTGTGGTCTATTATAGAATAGCCCACAATATCCTCGTTTATCAGAAGGCAGTCCGTACTATCTAGACATCTGTATTAGTCCATTTTCACACTGCTGATAAAGACATATAAGACTGGGCAATTTACAGAAGAAAGAGAGATTTAATGGACTTACAGTTCCATGTGGCTGGGGAAGCCTCATAATCATGGCAGAAGGCAAGGAGGAGCAAGTCACATCTTACATGGATTACAGCAGGCAAAGAGAAAGCTTGTGTGGGGAAACTCCCCCTTATAGAACCATCAGATCTTTGAGACTTATTCACTATCACAAGAACAGCACGGGAAAGACCTGCCCCCATGATTCAATTACCTCCCACCAGGTCCTCTCACAACACGTGGGAATTCAAGATGAGATTTGGGTGGGGACACAGCCAAAGCATGTCAACATGTTGGCACTATACATGTTATAAACTACCATATATAAACGTGCTTCTATTGAGATCTGACAGAACATCCAAATATCTAGGTCAATTTCTAAGCATCAAGACTGTAGAAAACAAAATGCATTAAAATATCAGAGTTGAATAGTCATGATACCATGTCTGGTAGTGCAGTCTGTGGAGATGACAAGATCAAGCAAGTATAGTTTGTAGGTTTTTGGTTTATGGAACTTTGTGTGTTGTGATACCACACTTTTTCACCAGGAGCTGCTCATACCAGGCTTATGTGTTGTTGATGCTCTCTTTGGTCTAGACATGCCAGTGGGGAGCTAACTTCTCCTTGCTCCTGGGCTGTACAAGGTGAAGTACAGTAAGTCTTCACTTAACGTCATTCAGATTCTTGAAAACTGCATCTTTAAGCAAAATGATGCATAGTAGGCCCTCAATTAATGTCATTTCCTTCAACAGAATTTCATTATAGTGTTGATTAGAAAGAAAATACAGGTTTTGTTACGTATTAGTCAAAGTTGCAATTTCTGAGAACCTGTCAATGATGTTACAGGAGGACTTTATTGTATAGGCTTCTTTATTGGATATTTGAGCATTTTTTTCTTTTTTGGTTGAGAGATAAAATGGGGAGAGAGATGATCTCTCATGTGGAAATAGATAATCAAATACATTTCTTTTTTTTTTTTTTTTTTTTTTTTGAGACAGCGTCTCACTTTGTTGCCTAGGATGGAGTGCAGGGGCACGATCTTGACTTACTGCAGCCTCCACCTCCTGGGTTCGAGCGATTATCCTGCCTCACTCTCCCCAGTAGCTAGGGCTACAGGCGTGTGCCATCATGCCTGGCTAATTTTTGTATTTTTAAAGCAGAGTTGGGGTTTTACCATGTTGGCCAGGCTGGTCTTGAACTCCTGACCTCAAGTGATCTGCTCACCTCAGACCCCCACAGTGCTGGCGTGAGCCACTGCACTGGGCCAGTCCAAGACATTTCTAACAAAAATTTTACCTAGGAGTGATTGAACACTTTTTGTTTGAGACTGAAATTGCCCACCAGACAGGTTTCTTCTCTGACAGAGTTGGTGTAAAAGCAGAGACAAAATCTGCAGACTTGCAGCCCTTTGTCACAGAGTGACTTCAACTCAGCCTGCGACCTGTCCACATCACTGTGGCATGTTTCTCACAGCCACCGGTTGATTGAAATGAGCCATGGAAGGAATGATATATTTCAGAGATATTGAATAAGGGGTACATGTTCAAGAAATTCGTACACCTTCCTTCTCACTCCTCAGCTTGTACATGGGAAGTGGAAGTTATGTGGCAGATGTTTAGGAACAGCTGCCTTCAGCTTACTTGTTTACCTTCTGTCCCTGCCACCTTTCTTTATTTGGTTTCTTAGAAAAGATCATGTTCTTATGGTACTGGTACCAAAACAGAGATATAGACCAATGGAACAGAGCAGAGCCCTCAGAAATAATACCACACATCTATAACTATCTGATCTTTGACAAACCTGACAAAAACAAGAAATGGGGAAAGGATTCCCTATTTAACAAATGGTGCTGGGAAAACTGGCTAGCCATATGTAGAAAGCTGAAACTGGATCCCTTCCTTACACCTTATACAAAAATTAATTCAAGATGGATTAAAGACTTAAATGTTAGACCTAAAACCATAAAAACCCTAGAAGAAAACCTAGGCAATACCATTCAGGACATAGGCATGGGCAAGGACTTCATGTCTAAAACAACAAAAGCAATGACAACAAAAGCCAAAATTGACAAATGGGATCTAATTAAACTAAAGAGCTTCTGCACAACAAAAGAAACTACCATCAGAGTGAACAGGCAGCCTACAGAATGGGAGAAAATTTTTGCAATCTACTCATCTGACAAAGGGCTATTCGGAATCTACAAAGAATTCAAATTTACAAGAAAGAAACAATCCCATCAACAAGTGGGCGAAGGAGATGAACAGACACTTCTCAAAAGAAGACATTTATGCAGCCAACAGACACATGAAAAAATGCTCATCATTAGTGGCCATCAAAGAAATGCAAATAAAAACCACAATGAGATACCATCTCACGCCAGTTAGAATGGTGATCATTAAAAAGTCAGGAAACAACAGGTGCTGGAGAGGATGTGGAGAAATAGGAACACTTTTACACTGTTGGTGGGACTGTAAACTAGTTCAACCATTGTGGAAGACAGTGTGGTGATTCCTCAGGGATCTAGAACTAGAAATACCATTTGACCCAGCCATCCCATTATATTTGGGATATATCCAAAGGATTATAAATCATGCTGCTATAAAGACACATGCACACGTATGTTTATTGTGGCACTATTCACAATAGCAAAGACTTGGAACCAACCCAAATGTCCAATAATGATAGACTGGATTAAGAAAATGTGGCACATACACACCATGGAATACTATGCAGCCACAATAGTTCATGTCCTTTGTAGGAATATGGATGGATGCAACTGGAAACCATCATTCTCAGCAAACTATCGCAAGGACAAAAAACCAAACACTGCGTGTTCTCACTCATAGGTGGGAATTGAACAACGAGAACACTTGGACACAGGAAGGGGAACATCACACACTGGGGCCTGTTGTGGGGTAGGGGAGGGGGAAGGGATAGCATTAGGAGATATACCTAATGTAAATGACGAGTTAATGGGTGCAGCACACCAACGTGGCACATACATACATATGTAACAAACCTGCACATTGTGCACATGCACCCTAGAACTTAAAGTATAATTTAAAAAAATAAGAATAATAATAAAGAAAAAGATCATGTTCTTAAACTATGCATTCTAAACCAGCAGTAGTTCACAGGTGCCAGACCTACACTTGAGATACCCTACGGCCATTCAGAGGATATTGATGACTGATGTGCTGGGTGTGATTTATTTTTTGCAGCATTTGATGAGCTTGTTGAAGCATACCAAGAGCAGGCCAAAGGACTTCTGGATGGCGGAGTTGATATCTTACTCATTGAAACTATTTTTGATACTGCCAATGCCAAGGTGAGCTAAGGGAGGAAAAGCAGACAGGGCTGGGCTGAGGGCTGTGGGAGAGTCCCCTGATGTTCAGAGAAGATAGTATTAGCCATTATCAAAGTTAAATAAATTACCTGCATTTGCTCCATTTCATTCTTGAGTGTTTTTAACTGAGGCCAGTACAATAAGAAAAATGTAAATCTGCTTTTGAAGCTTTTAAAATAACTTTTTTCTAATTATGAAAATAGATATTTTCATATATAGCTAGTATAAATGTGTATATCCATAGGTAATAAATACATGCTACTGTTTCTAAACTTGAAAGATACATAAATACACAGAGTGAAAAGTGAATATCCTTTCCTTTCCTAGTCTTTAGTTATCCAGCTCCCTTTCCAGAGACAGCTGCTATTACCAGTTTGGGGGTCCTGGCAGATGCTGTACAGATATAAGCATGCGTGTACATGTGTGTTTGTGTTCCTTACATCCATGCAAAGGCACATAAGTTTATGGAGAGAGAAGCAAATATCTTTATACATATGTTTTTACACAGTGTATCTGTAGGATATATTTCTACAAGTAAAATTGCTGAATCAAAGGATATGTGCATTGTTAATTTTTATCTTTAGTGTCAAGTTACCCTCGTTTGAGACTGGACTCAATTATACTCCCTTCAGCAAGAAGTGTACAATAGTGCTGGTTTCACAACACCCTCACTAGCGCAGTGTATTCTTAAACTATTTGACCTTTTCTAGTTTGACAGGTGGTGCCTCACTGTAGTTTTAATTTGTATTTTTCTCACTACTAATGTAATTGAGCATCTTTCTTCAGTTTTGGAGCCATTTATATTTTATTTTCTATGACTTACGTCTTCTGTCCTTTTTTTCTATTGGACTTCGGCTTTTTAAAATTGAGTCCTTTACTGAGAAAATGAGGCCCTTCTCAATAATGAAGAGTAGCTACTGTCCTCCAGTTTGTTTGACGTTTGACTTTCTTTATGGTGGTGATGGTGGTAGTGTTGTGTTGTTGTTTGTTTGTGTGTGCGTTTTAATGGTGTAGGAGAATTTTTCTTAAATGTTATATGGTTGAATTTACAGATTTTATTTTTTTGTTGTGGAGGGGGAGACTATAGTTACAGAGGCACTCCTCAGTCGAAGAGAAGAAAAAAATGGAAAAATGGCCTTTTCCTCCCTAGTACTTTACAGTTTCATTAAATGTTTAATTGTTGTGGGAATCAGACCACAGGTCCAGAGTTTTTGAACTTTTCAAAAAAATCATTTTCTAAAATACCTCCAAGCAGGAAGAACGTAGAGAGCCACTAGCAGCCTGAAGCTGGATGACCGCCCTACCTTGTTCTTAACACGTGACTTTCATTGGGTTCTTTTTTATATATCTTTTTAGAAATTGTTTTGTGAATCTCCAGTAAACAAATTATAATTTGAAAAGGAATTCAGATACACGTTTTGAAAATGAGAGCAGTAACAAACAAGATAAGGAATATATCTGAAATGAGATTCATATATACATTTGCAAAGAGTCACGGTATTGTTTAGATTAGAAGTAAGAGGGATTAACATGAGGGGATAAAGCATTAAGGATATGTTTTGTTGAGTTTCTGAGTTTTCAAATGTGTGGCATACATTCTGATTATATGGAACTAATGTCCCTCATGATGCATCTGGTATTTATTTTGGAGTGAGAAATAGAATTGGGAGCTAACTTTTTTCCTTTAAAGTTTAGTTTTCCTACCACCATCTATTAAGCATCCTGTTATTTCACAGTGATAGGAATGATGTGGAACATTGTCCTTATCATCCAAAATTCTGGAGTGCATTTGAATCTTGTGTTTTCTAGTAATCTGTCTGCTAATATGACGCTATTGTACCATTTACCATAACATTAGAATATGTCTGAGTAACTGGTAGGCTTAGTTTTTTTTTTTTTTTCATTGAGTCCCATCCCCTTTTCCAGATACCCCTTTTCATGGCTATTTTTACATGTTTGTTTTCCATAAGATCTTTAGGATCAATTTGTCTATTTCTAAAGAGGAAATTCTGATATTATTGATTTAGTAACTTCCCATGAAAAAAACCTACCATCACAGGAAAGGTACACATTAATTACAGGTTGCATTCTGATTTCAGAGAATTAATTGTGAAAACATACATATCTTAGAATCAAGAAATAAAATGATAAAAAGAGAAGATCCATTACCTGGAACTTAATATGTGGACTGAACAGCACAGAATAACATAGGATTTGTACCTTTACTACCTAATCTAAGCTGATGCTGTTTTTTGCAATGATGGATACTGTTGGTTCATATACCTACCATGTGTATGAAAGGATGTGAAAAGCAGGGACATTCTTATTTATTAATTTTTGAGTCAGAGTCTTGTTCTGTTATCCAGGCTGAAGTGCTGTGGCATGATCACAGCTCAACTGCAACCTGGAACTCCTGAACTCAGGCAGTCGTCCTGTCTCAGCCTCCTGAGTGTTATTTATTTATTTTTAATTTTTATTGAGGAAGGGAAGAAAGAATACTCTTCAGCTACTCCTCAGAGGAAATACTAGTTCCTAGGTGAACTTTCAGTGAGCTTTTGTTTTGTTTTAATATGCACAGTATTACACTTGAGAAAGGGGTGCTGGAGTTGTGCCTTACAAGGAAGACATTTCTTCCCAGAGAGCTTGATGTATATCTTATCTGAAGAGGTCTTAGAAAAGGGTGCGTTCTAATCAGGAAGTTAGACTAATCTTGGAAACAGTCTCAGAAATAAAAACGTTCTTTCTTTTTTCCCTGACAGGCAGCTGTGTTTGCACTCCAAAACCTTTTTGAGGAGAAATATGCTCCCCGGCCTATCTTTGTAAGTTTTAAAGTGTTTGCACAATACATTTTGTCTTCTATTAATAATTGTCCTTTTGAGCATGTTTTTCCCCACCTTGCATAGTAGAACTATTAATAGTATCTTTTAGAACTCACCTACGTTGACTTCCATTGTTCACTTCCCTCCCACCACTTCTAGACCAATAACAGTCTTATATCTGGAGAGGCAAGGAAAATGAATCTAGAAGTAGCTGATGAAAGGCAAGCTGTTCAAAAGAAGCCCTCTGTATTGGTCGTTGAAGCCAAAGGCTTCAAGGCTCAGTCTCATTAAGGCCCAAGGAGGGGTGGACTTGCATGCTGATGGCCACATAGCCAACACCGAAGACACTAGACTGCCACTTTATTAACTCAGTAGGCAGACCTCTCTGCTGAGTCCTAAAATTGCTTGGTGAGAAGCGAATTGAATCCAAACAAGGGTGTTAGATAAGTCCAATGTTTAACAGCAGGAGGTCAGGATAACTTAATGTTATCTCTGGGAAAACTGCCTCTAATAAGACTGGATGTGTGAATTCCAAAATTGTTTCAGTCATTGCTTTTGCCTCAGTGACTTTCCCTTATCTCTGTTTCTGTGGCTTCCTGCCTCTTCCCCTAATCTCTTGGCATATATCTGTTCTGACTTATAGAAAGTGCTCCCTTTGAATTTGAGTTCCACATTTCTTTTCCTTGTAAAAGAGCAAAGGAAGTCAGCTTGTTCGTTTGATTTTGTCCTTATAGCTATATTCTTGAGTCTGTATTGTTGACTTTGTTTACTTTGTCAATTCAGATTTCAGGGACGATTGTTGATAAAAGTGGACGGACTCTTTCTGGACAGACAGGAGAGGCATTTGTCATTAGCTTGTCTCATGCAGAACCACTCTGGTGAGTGAGCCATCTTTCTAACTTCTTTTCTTTATGGGGGAACCTTTTTTCATGGCTGTGGAATATGACCTGGGAGGGGATTGCTTCCACATATTTTTACTGTACCACTTCTATATTGAGTTTCCTTTAAGTACTCTCCGACTTTTCCCAAAAGGATTCAGAAGATTGCTGCCTAAATGGGTCAATTTGAGGGACTGGAAAGGTTCTCTTATGGTTACCTGTTTTTGTCTGTAGGTGTGCCCTTTATAGTTTGCAGTGCTTTGCAAATTTTAGGGCAGTGCCACTCCTTATTTATGAGGCAACCAGAAGCAGTCAGTCATGGAATAAGGTGGGAATTCTAAAGCTCAGGTTTTTATCTGTAAAGTGAATATGGCAGTTGGCATGGTGGTGTGTGCCTGTAGTCCCAGCTACTTGGGAGGTGGAAGCAGGAGAGGATCTCTTAAGGCCAGGTGTTGGAAGCTGTAGCTCCTGTGAATAACCACTGTACTTCAGCTTGGCCAACATAGCAGGACCCTGTCTCTAAAGAATTAAATTAACATGACTTTTACAATCTATTTAAAAATGTCTCCCTTTTTACATTTTATTTTTCATATCAAAATGTTTTAAATCGTGTACTTTGAGTGACATGGAAGAGTATCTGAGTATATATACCGTTTTTTGCCTGGAGTTTTTTTTTATTCCTGGGCTTTTTTCTTCTATTCCTCCTGCCTGGAAGCTATGCTGGTCCCCTTCCCCTTTTCCCCCCTTTCCATCCACCATACCTCTTCACTCTGCTGACTTCTTCTTAGCCTTTAAGACTCATCTCAAGAATCTTCCCTCCAGAGAACATTCCCTCTCTCACTAGCCCAGATTGATGTTCTTTGTTTACTTTTATTTTAGCCTTTGCCATAAAAAGTAAGAGTAGTAGACATTTGTTGAGAGTTTGCTGTGTGCCAGGCTCTGTTCTAAGTGCTTTATGTGAGTTCTTTCTTTAATTCTGGCAGTAACACCTTGTGGGTTGGTACTGGTATTAATGTCCCCATTTTAACAAGAAGAGTACTGAGACTCAGAGGTTGTAACTCACCCAAGGTGAAGTAAAGAATCTGGGGACAGGAGCATGCTTTTAACCACTTTGTTATATCACATTTTATCAATTATGTGATGTTCTTTTTTTTCACTCTTAAATGTTTGTAATTACAGAGCACATCTTACAGTTGACTTAATGTCATATTGTGGTTTCTTAAAAGGTGCTATTAATTTAAAGTGCATTAATAGACATTTGATTGGGCCTGACAATTAAGAAAATCATTGTCTTGAACTGGTTGTAGATGACCTTCTTCACAGCTTATGAGTTTTTCCTGAGCAGTCTCTTCATCTTTATTTCTCTAGTGTTTAGTGGAATTCTTGGCACATAGTAGGGATGTAATAAGTTTAACAGAAAAACTGAGGGTAGGAAGTGTAGGGGTCTCTGAAGACAAATTTTATCTAGTTTATTTAAATTTTTGTGCCTATCCGTGAGTGTTTGGAGCATTCCTCCCTTCACTGTCTTTCTCTTTTCCCGCCCCTTTGCTGAGTCTGAATTTGTTATGTGGTTAAGTAAATGACACTGTAATGGATATATGTGACTCATGATGTATTTGTCAAAACCCAGAGAATATACAAAACCAAGAATGAACACTAATGTAAACTGTAGACTTTAGTTACTAATCATGTATTGCTATTGGTTCACATTCTGATAGGTGTACCACACCAATGCAAGATCTTAATAATGATGATGATGTAGTCTTTCCTGGCGATTAGGTAAAACCTCTGTGTTGTCCTGGGTGTCACTGGAGTCTTTAGTTTGCCGGGAGTTCTCAAGGGCCCCTTAGAGGACGTTCTTCCTGCCACTGCCTCACCTCCAGGAGCCCCAAGATGAGGTTTTATTGAGGTCTAAATAATTTATGTTTTTATTTCTTAAGGAAACATTCAGTTTATTCTGACTTTTGATCCACTCAGTGTTTAATTAAAAAGTTTTAAAAATAATCCTTTCTATGACTTCAACTACAGTCCATTCACAGAGAGAATGTATTTGCTCTCTGTTTCGTTATGAATCTTACAGACTGTAAGGGCAGATAGAAGGCAGCAAATAATATGTGAAAAGGATACATATTCTTACATATATGTAGGAAACTTTTGCTTACTGACTTGCGATTATCACGAACTATAGAACAGTGGGATAGAGCCTTTATGTTACTGGTAATTCATCAAATATTTATTGAACTACTACTATATGTCCTGAAATACAGGCCAATGTGGAATAATCCACACTAGGAGAAATGCATAAGTAAATTAAAATATAAAATACACAATGCTATACAGAACTATGAATAAAAATCTGGCAATACATGGGGTAGTGGAGTTCTTGTGGGATTTAGAGACAGCTTGTAAAGAAGGTGACATTTGACCTAGGTTTTGAAAACAGGAGACAGTTTTCTTTTCTTTTTTTCTTTTGAGATGGAGTCTCAAAATTCACCTGTTATCAACAGCTTGCATTGGTGTGGTACACCTATTACAATGTGAACCAATATCAATACATTATTATTAACTGAAGTCTGTAGTTTACCTTAGGGTTCATTCTTGGTTTTGTATATTCTGTGGGTTTTGACAAATATATCATGAGTAACATATATCCATTACAGTATCATACAGAGTAGTTTCATTGCCCCCAAAATCCGCTGTGCTCCACTTATTTATTCTTTTTCCCGGCTCGCTGGCAAGGAATCTTTTCACTGTCTCTATAATTTTGCTGTTTCCAGAATGGAATATAGTTGAGACCACATAGTATGTAGCCTTTTCACACTGGCTTCTTTCACTGAGTGATCTTCATTTCAGGTTCATTCATGTCTTTGTAGGCTTGATAGCTTATTTCTTTTTAACACTAAATAATATTCCGTTGCGAAGATGTACTACGGGTTTTTTTCCATTCACGTATTGAAGACCATCTTGGTTGCTTCCAAGTTGGAGCAACTATGAACAAATCTCCCGTGGCCTTTCCGCGCTACTCACAGAGGAGTCCATCCGGCGTTGTTCTGGATTCCCATTGTAACTTAAAGGGAAACTTTCATAATGTCTGGAGCCCTGGATGCCCTGCAAATGAAAGAGGATTAAGTTCCTTGCAGCAGGAACCCATTTAGGTGGCACCAATCTTGACTTCCAAATGAAACAGTACCTCTATAAAAGGAAAAATGATGGGATCTACATCATAAATCTGAAGAGGACCTGGGAGAAGCTTCTGCTGGCAGCTTGTGCCGTTGTTGCCATTAAAAACCCTGCTGAAGTCAGTGTCATATCCTCCAGGAATACTGACCAGAGGGCCATGCTGAAGTTTGCTGCTGCCACTGGAGCCACTCCAGTTCCTGGCCGGCTTCACTTCTGGAACCTTCACTAACCAGATCCAGGCAGCCTTCCGGGAACCACGGCTTCTTGTGGTTACTGACTTGAGGGCTGACCAGCAGCCTCTTGTGGAGGCATCTTTATGTTAACCTGCCTACTATTGCTCTGTGTAACGCGGATTCCCCTCTGCACTATGTGGACATCGCCATTGCATGCAACAAGGGAGCTCACTCGGTGGGTTTGATGTGGTGGATGCTGGCCTGGGAAGTTCTGCACATGCATGGCACCATTTCCCGTGGACACTTGCGGGAGGTCATGCCTGATCCCTGCTTGTACAGAAATCCTGAAGAAATTGAAAATGAAGAGCAGGCTGCTACTGAAAAGGCTGTGACCAAGGAGGAGTTTCAGGGTGAATGCACGCTCCAGCTCCCGAGTTCACTGCTACTCAGCCTGAGGTTGCAGATTGGTCTGACATGTGCAGGTGCCCTCTGTGCCTATTAAGCAGCTCCCAACTGGAGACTGGAGCGCTCAGCCTGCCACAGAAGACTGGTCTGCAGCTCCCACTGCTCAGGCCACTGAATGAGTAGCAGCAACCACTGAATGGTCTTAAGCTGTTCTTACCCGGGCTGTTAAGCAACATGGAAACAAGGCTGATGGAAAATAAATATCAGTTTCTTAAAAAAAAAGCTCCCGTAAACATTCATGGCAGGTTTTTGTGTAGACATAAGTGTTCAGTTCATTTGGGTAAATAACGAGGAGAGGATTGCTGGTTCTTATGGTAAGACTATGTATGTTGTGAGAAACTGCCAGACTATCCTCCAAAGCTGCTATTCCATCTTGCATTCCCACCAGCAGCGAAGGAGAGTTCCTGCTGTTCCGCATCCTTCCCAGCATTTATTTGGTGGCATCAGTTTTGGATTTTAGCCATTCTAATAGGTGTTAGTGGTATCTTGTTTTATTTGCAATTCCTTAAAAATATATGATAATTTTGAGCGTTTGCATATGCTTACTTGCCATCTATGTATCTTCTTTGGTGAGGAGTCTGTTCAGCTCTTTAGACAGTTTTTTTAAATTGCATTTATTGTTGAATTTTAAGAATTCTTTGTGTATTTTGGATACAAGTCTGTCATATTCTACTTTCTATTGCTATAACAGAATACCTGAGATGGTAATATATAAAGAAAAGAGGTTTATTTAGCTCACAACTCTGAAGGCTGGGAACTTCAAGATTGAGTGGCCACATCTGGCAAGGGCCTTGTGCTGCTTCATAGCATGGCAGAAAAGTGAAAGGGCACATTAGCATGTGTGAAAGAGAAGGGACAAGAGGCCGGCTTGCTTTATAACAACCCGTTCTTGAAAGAACTAATTTATTTCCTTGAGCACTAATTCAGTCTCCAGGGAACTAACCCAGTCTCTGGAGAAAGACAGTAATCCATCTTAATGATCTAATCATCTGTAAAGGCCCCACCTTCCAACACTGTTTCATTGGCAATTCAATTTCAGCATGAATTTTGGTATGGACAAACCACATCCAAACTATAGCAAATCCTTTATCAGATAATGTGTTTTTCAAATATATTCTCCCAGCTTGTGGTTTGTCTTCTCATGCTCTTAATACTCTCTTTTGCTGAACAGTTTTAAATCTTAGTGAAGTTCTAGTTACCAGTTTTTTTTTTTTATGGACCCTACCTTTGGTGTTTTACCTAAAAACTCATTGCCAAACCCACGATCATGTAACTTTTTTCTGTGTTATTTACAAAATTTTAATAGTTTTGCAATTTATATATAGGTCTGTATTCCATTTCGAGTTAGTCTTTGTGAAAGATATAATGTCTGTGTCTAAATTAACTTTTTCAAATGCGATGCCCAATAGTTCCAGCACCATTTGTTGGAAAGAATATCCATTCTCCATTGGATTGCCTTTGTTTCTGTCAAAGATTAGTTGAATATATTTGCGTGGTTCTATTTCTGGACTCTATTCTGTTCCATTAATATGTTTGTCTCTCACCAATTCCACATCGTCTTGGTTGCTTGAGCTTTTTAGTAAGTATTGGAGTTGGATAGGTCAGTCCTTCAACTTTTGTTTTTTCTCTCATTATTGTGTTGGCTATTCTGGGTCTTTTGTCTCGCCATACAAACTTTAGAGTCAGTTTGTTGATATTCACAAAATAACTGCTAGGATTTTCATTGGGATTCTTTTGAATATAGATCAAGTGTGAGAATTGATATCTTAACAATATTGTCTTCCTCTTCCTCTTTATAAACTTGAAATATGTTTTCATTTATTTAGATCCACTTTAATGTCTGTTTTTTTTTCATATAGATCCAAGTATTTCATTTGTTTTGATGCTAGTGTAAATTGTTTTGTGGTTTTTTTTTTTTTTTTTGAGACAGGGTCTTGCTGTGTCATTCAGGCTGGAGTGCTGTGGCATGATTGTGGCTCACTGCAGCCTCAACCTCCCAGGCTTAATTGATCCTTCTGCCTCAGCCTCCTAAGTAGTTGGGACTACAGGTGTGCACCACCACGCCTGGTTAATTTTTTTATTTTTTGCAAAGCTGGGGTTTCGCTATGTTGCCCAGGCTGGTCTCAAACTCCTGGGCTCAGGTGGTCCACCTGCCTTGGCCTCCCAAAATGCTGAGATTATAGGCATGAGCCGCTGTACTTGGCATGTGTTTTTAATTTCAAATTTTGATTGCTTATATCTGGTATATAAGTAAACAATTGAGTTTTGTATAGTTACCTTGTATTTGAAACCTTGGTATAATTGCTTGTTAGTTCAAGGAGTTTTTAGTGATTCTTTGGGATTCTGTACATAAACAATCATGTCATATGTGAACAAAGACAGTTTTATTTCTTCCTTTCCAATCCGTATGTGTACCTTTTACTTTCTGTCTTTTCTTATTGCATAGGGACTTCAAATACAATATTGAGTAAGCGATGAGAGTGGGTCTCCTTGCCTTGTTCCTTATCTTAGCAGGAAAGCATCTAGTTTCACATGATTAAGCTTGATATTAGCTGGAAGTTTTTTCTAGATACTCTTTATCAAGTTGAAATTTCCCCCTATTCCTAGTTTGCTGAATTTTTTTAATGGATGAGTATTGGATGTTTGTTAAATAAAATTAATTTTGGAATCATTTCAGATTTACAGAAAAGTTGCAAAGATAGTGCAGAGAATTTCTGTATATTCTTCTAGTTTTCATGTTAACATAATGCATGACTATGGTACTTTTGTAAAAACTAAGAGTATATTACTATAGTTTGAGTATCTCTTTATCCGAAATGCTTGGGACCAGAGTGGATTGTAGAGTTTTTCGAATTTTGGAATATTTGCACTATACTTACAGTTTAGTGTCCTTAATCTGTAATCTGATATGGTCCAATGAACATTTCTTTTGTGCGTCATGTCAGTTCTCAAGAAGTTTCATATTTTGAAGTATTTTGGATTTCCACGTTTCAGATTAGGGATATTAAATCTATATTAACTAAACTCCATACTTTATTCAGATTTCAAGGGTTTTCCACTGATAATCTGTTTTCTATTCAAGGATCCAGTCTAGGATGCCACATTGCACTTAAGAATCACAGTAAAAGGAAAAAAGTAAAATGTGAAAACATTAGAGATCACGTAGTCTAGTAACTTCGCAGCTGGCTCATAAATTCTGGAAGACCTCAGGCCCACCACCCACTGACAACCTTTTAGGATAGCAGGGACTCTGCCTGTGGGGTAGGGCCTAAGTTCTGGTCTCCTGGACTTTAAGGGTAGCTTCTTTCCAGCATTCCATGTTCCTTTTGCCTCCAAGATTTCCCAGCTTTTAAATGTTGCTTTCGGGTCAGCTTTTTTTTTTTTTTTTTAAAGCAGTGTTAGCTTGTTGACATTTCTGCCCCACAGT
Organism: Colobus angolensis palliatus; assembly: GCF_000951035.1. Classification (NCBI taxonomy): domain Eukaryota; kingdom Metazoa; phylum Chordata; class Mammalia; order Primates; family Cercopithecidae; genus Colobus; species Colobus angolensis. Next base: position 4,989,792 of record NW_012114577.1, read on the forward strand.
ATACCATGTGAACTGATTTAAGGAGTCCATCCGTAGGCAGGGTCTTTCACCTGTAAGATTATCTGAAGATGGAGACATTAGCAAAAATATTTAGTGCTGCAGGGGACCTCAATGAGATGGCTTTGAAGGTAGTTGAATAAAAGTGCTTTGAATGAGGAGATTTATTGCCCACTTGGTTTTAGATATATTGTCTCTCTATATAACTTACATGCATAAATGTGAATGAGAGATGATGCTTTTAATATGTTTTTTCTGTTTTTCTAGCATTGGATTAAATTGTGCTTTGGGTGCAGCTGAAATGAGACCTTTTATTGAAATAATTGGAAAATGTACAACAGCCTATGTCCTCTGTTATCCCAATGCAGGTAAGTGTTTCAAGGGGGTCACACATGGGGAGATAAAAGTAACGTAAGACATGGCGTAGATGAGGTAAGAGATCGTGAATAAAAGATCTTGTTTTGCAGGTGTTGGTATAGTTGACACTTAATAAATGAAGAGTATCTGGGTGCAGTGTTTCCCTGTAGACGTGAGGGAAGTTCGGCTCACCCTGAAGCTTCAGAACAGTGCAAAACTTCCGGAAATGAGCTTAGTCACATGACTGACCAGAGTTTTGCCTTTGGTGACAGCGCAAGCCTAGTGGACGTGACCAGAAAGATGGGTGTAAAGAAGAGAAGAGAGACCCCTTTTCTCTGGTCCATTCTATTAGTAGAAGAGCAAAAGAAGAATCCTGTTTAGTGTTACCTTTTTCTTCTCTGAAAGCTTGGACTTGCAGTTCATTATATGGAAATTTTTTGAATATATTTGTAGACAGTTCTCAAACTTCCCATTTAATATTGGTGATTTGTTCAGGGTTAACCAGATTTCCCTGTGAATGTATTTGATCACTGCTTAGCTACTTAGAGCGAAAAGTTGTTTTTCAGCCTTCTTTCTCCAAATATATCATTTTAATGCACAATAGATTTTATTTCCCACCAGGAGTAAGATAACTGGAAGCAGATAATAAATAAAACAAGAAACTGGATTGTTATAAGCTGAAGTCTTACTTGGCAAAGTTTATTCGAAAGGAGACTGGTTGATTTTTGTTTGTTTTTAATGGCATGTTAGTTGCTCATTAATTAGTTCAAAGGTTATGTAGTATTCCTTCCACCCCCACCCCCAAGCGGCTAGGTAACAAGAATGAATGAATTTCCCTTATGGGAAGGGGTGGGGCTGGGGGCATTCTGTTCTGCCTAACAGTGAATAGAATCTTTTCTTTCAGATGGAAAAGAAATAATGGAGTTCATTTTCCTCTGCGATATTTTTGTGTGTGTGTGTTTTTTTTTTTAAGTTTTTTGGGAAGTGTGGTATCTCTTTGTTTACTGTGTAAATATTATGTGTTTGTTTTTGCAAGTAATCACCATTTAATATAAATATAAAATTATATAGTTATTAACATAAAGTCTTTAAAAATACAATGTGTATTTGTTAAGGCAATTTGCAATAATGATTGAATTATCTTTTCTCAGGTCTTCCCAACACCTTTGGTGACTATGATGAAACGCCTTCTATGATGGCCAAGCACCTAAAGGTCAGGGGTCCTCCTTTCAATGGCTTTTTAAGAGAGACAGAGAGATTGAATTTTAGATGTAGAGTATTTAGAAGGAGAATTTTCCATGAAGAAATCCCAATGTACATATAACAAAGAAAAGTTTAGCTACCCCAAATTAAGGTACTAGAGGCACAGAGGAGGGCTAACTGTCAGCATCCTTATCCTCAACTGGCACTGGTGGCTGTTGGAAAATTCTCACTGGGGTCCACTCCAAACAAATAATTGAGACTTGGCTCTCCTCTGAGATATTGCTTCCCCTGCAGCCTTCCCAAGTTGTAGCTTTCTGCCGTCACACCCCTCAGACTGCTGGGTGGAGTAGATGTCCCCCTGGCCTCCCATTGTCACCCCCATCATTCTCCCTGTCTGTCATCCACCGGCCATTGTTTAATCCTAGGTCATGAGACCATACTGTCCACCGCCGCTTCTTACTGCACTTAGCTGCTAATCCCTGGGTCTCTTTCCCCTTGTTCCTTGAATTTTTAGCTTCTGTTTTCACTGACATTCTCTCTTAAGCTATTTCTGACTGACTTCTTATGATTTCATTATCTTTGTAGACGATCTTTCCATGCTCTTGACTTCTCAGCTCCTTGACTTTGTCTCTTAGTTATGGTGGTCTTTATTCAGTAGCCTGTGGTTAAACTCTAGACTCATGCTGTCCCATATCTAGCCACTACCATACGGTTTTTGGAGCCCTTGAATTGTGGCCAGTGTGACAGAGGAACTGAATTGTTATTTAAACATTTAAAAAATTAATGTAAATTTAAAAATCTATACTCTATTTGTGTTATTTGAAAATGTGTTATCCAACTCACATTCATTCAGCTCAGCATATGGGTAAAAAAAATCATTAGATAGGCAAATCTCCCACTGAACTTTATTTTTTGTGTTTATTTTTTTTGAGACAGCTCTGTTGCTCAGGCTGAAGTTCAGTGGTGTGATCATAGCTTACTGTAGCTTTGAACTCCTGGGCTCAAGCGATCCTCCCACCTAGACTCCTGAGTAGCTGGGACTGTAAACACATGCCACCATGCCCAGCTAATTTTTAAATTTTTTGTAGAGATGGGGTCTTGCTATGTTGCCCAGGCTGGTCTCAAATGCCTGGCCTCAAGTGATCCTCCTGCCTTGGCCTCCCATAGTGCTGAGATTATAGGTGTGAGCCACCATACCCAGCCTCTCACTGCATTTTAAATGGTATAAAGGATTTCACAGCATCTGAACTATTCTTTGCTTTTATCCTATGTCTAGGGCATGTGACATCTTTATATCTAGAGTTAAGAACGTTTGACTCTCTTTTTATTATAGTCTTAGTTGTTCAGGAAGTATAGATGACTTTTATGTTGAATTGGTGGGAATGAGTTTAGAATTCAGATGAACTTGCTGAAACTTTGTCTTTTCCTAAATGCAGGATTTTGCTATGGATGGCCTCATCAATATAGTTGGAGGATGCTGTGGTTCAACACCAGATCATATCAGGTAATAATCACCTATAGACAATGTATCTAAAACCAAGTGGATAATCAGATAATACTCTAAATATGTACCTTTTGTTGTGAGCTGAATTGTGTCCTTCCAAAATTTGTATGTTGAAGTTCTAACCCCTACTGTTTCAGAATGTGGGCTGTATTTGGAGATAAGGCCTTTAAAGAGGTGACTAAGGTAAAATGAGGTCGTACAGGTGTACCTAATCCAATATGATTGATGTCCTTTGAAGAGCGGGACACAAATGCACACACAGAGGCAAGACCATGTAAAGACACAGGGAAGAAATAACTAGCTACAAGCCATGAGACAGGCCTTAAAAGAAACTAACCTTGCCTGACGCCTTCAACTCAGACTTCTGTCCTCCAAATTATGAGAAAATACATTTCTGTTATTTAAGCTACCCAGTCTTTGGCCCTTTGTTATGGCAGCCCTTCCTAACAGCTCATACATCTTTATATTATGAAAAATTTTAGAGAAATAATAAAATGGACCTCTGTATGCCTGTCACATAGTTGCTATAATTTTTGATGTTTTTCCATTCTTTCTTCATCTGTCCCTCAACTTTTCCCTCTGGATTATGTAAAATAAATCCCAGTTATTATGATATTCTAGCCTTAAATACCTGAGTAATATTTGAATGCTCAAAGAGGACAGCTCATATTTATTGTGGGCAAATACAGGCCTCCGTTAGATTCCCTCATGGAAGGAAAAGACAATAAGACAGCAGGTATCTTGAGGTCAGGAGAAGTGTCTTCACTTTGCCTGGTTCACAGTGGTTACTTAATTCATGTTTTCAAGTGAGCGTATGAAGGAAGGGAGTGAAACGAGCATGACCATGTGTTTCATTCCTTAAGAGTTTTATAGCTTATAGGAAGATTGGAATTCAGTGATTTGGAATGTTGTTTAGGACTGTTTATATTTGTTTTTTTCCCTGGAGTGACTGATGATCATATTTCCAGCCAGTCATCTCACTGTTCCAAGTCTGTTTTCATGTGTGTAATATGTTCACGCGACCGAGTTACCTTGTAGTTCACTGCTTTTGTTGACTGATATGATAGACTCTTAGTAAATAATACATATATATATATTTTTGTTGTTGTTGTTTGAGACGGAGTCTTGATCTGTCTTCCAGGCTGGAGTGCAGTGGTGCAATCTTGGCTCACTGCAAGCTCCGCCTCCCAGGTTCACACCATTCTCCTGCCTCAGCCTCCTGAGTAGCTGGGACAACAGGCGCCCGCCACCACGCCTGGCTAATTTTTTGTATTTTTAGTAGAGACGGGGTTTCACCTTGTTAGCCAGGATGGTCTTGGTCTCCTGACCTCGTGATCTGCTCGCCTCGGCCTCCCAAAGTGCTGGAATTACAGGTGTGAGCCACCGTGCCTGGCCTACATAATAATTTTTAAAATATCTTGTAAATAATTTCTGAAAGTTGTCAGTAAGTATCGCTTATCTTTGGATCAGCAACTATTTCTTTTTGTTTCCTCTTTAAAAAGAGTTGTTGTTTTAAATGTCTGTGTGTATGTTTGTGTATATCTATATTTATATCTCTGTGTATATGTTTGCTTCTTTTGCTTAGACATTCACATTTTAATTTGGGGACAGTAGAGTAGAGCAATTCTTCCTGGTCCTGATAAATTTAGTGGAGTAGCCAGATTTTTCTGGTTGATCAAAGACATGATTCATTAAAACTGATAAGGGTCAATGGAGAGTGAATTACTAAAACAAATCTTTAAGAGTAATTATTTTGGAATTTTAGTGCTTTATGGCTTCTACCCTCCCTACTGTGTGTGTGCCGTAGTAAAAGCAGATCCGCTGGACCTAATTCCCTCCTCTCCTAGCCCCTCTGCTTGTGCCTGCTCCTTCTTGTCAAAGGTGAAATCCTTTTTCTGCTCAGATTTTGAGTAGGAAGCAAGGATTGTGTGTGTGTAGATTTGACAGAGTGAAAGACATCTGTGGGTGTGGGGAAGATGGAAGGAAGTTTGCAGTTTGCATTTGTGCAAACTGTCATGTAGCTCCAGGTTCACGTCTCAGAAAGTAAAAACAACCCAGCCAGCGCATAGCCAATGGGCAGGCACACAAAAGGTGCAGTTTATAGATTAATTTTCTGCATTGCTGAGAAAACTAAAAGGCATAATTGTTGCTGCACACCTGGAATTAAGTATATAATTATATATATAGTTATGTTAAATAGACTTAATTTTGTAGTTAAAAATTAGTTTTGAAATTAGTTTCATTAAATATATTTTATTCTGAATTAATGGAAATAGTGTTTTCTCTTTCAACTCAGGGAAATTGCTGAAGCTGTGAAAAATTGTAAGCCTAGAGTTCCACCTGCCACTGTTTTTGAAGGACATATGTTACTGTCTGGTAAGTCATAAAGACCTGGTATTCGTGATTTCAGAAACCATTCGTAGAATGTGACTATTCTAAGTGGTAGTGATATTTGTGCTAGGCAGCTTGCTTATTAGGTTGAAGAAGAATCCGTATATTCTTGGCACGTACATGAATTCTAGTGAAGAACCCTTTGTTTTTCCATGGCTGGGGCAGGATGACATCAACTTTAGGGTAAAAGTAAAGGAAGGCCCAGGTGATTTGCCCAGGTAGGGTCCTTGGTGGTGGCTTGATGGTCCTATCTTTATTGTCCACTGTTTTGAAAACATACTCTTGGCCACAGCCTAACAATTTTAATTTTCAGGTTGATATTAGTTACTGAAAATTCCAAACTGCCAAGGTGTAATGTTTGGTAATGGCAGCAGCATCATCCTGGAAAATTGTTTGTTTCTAAAATATTCTTGTTGTAATCTTACATTTACCACATGTTTAGGACTTTACAAAGACTTGTGGTATTTATTCTTTCTTTGGTTCTCAACAATCCTTTGAGGTACATAGCCTACCTTTTTCAGCATTAATTTTGTGTTCAAACAAGGAACATTAGTAAACTAGGTCATCTGGCCAACTGTTAGAAAAATAACTTTAAATTTCATATTTTTGCTTTGGTTTGTTCATGATATATTAAATGGTAACTTCAAGCAGAAAAAGTATGATTTTTTAGAGAACCTGCAGATAACACATATGAGGAATTATGTTCCCTAATAGCTTAGAATTTAACATCTCTCTGAATTGAAATATTTTTGTTTCATATGTTGTCCTATGAAAGGTAAAATAAATTACAAATGACAGCAAAAGTAGTGTCTACTTTTCCCATTCAGTACATAGCACAGAATTAATCCCAATCAGTGAGTGTGAAGTTGGGTTAGTAAACATACCAACTATGTTCAGGCTAGCCTTTTTTTTTTTTTTTATAAATACTCCAGAAGGTAGAGGATGAGATTAGGAAAAGTAGGATTCATGGTTTTTGGTACTCCCTCTCTGGAAATAGTGGCTTTTATCAGAGAGAGGTGTGGCAGGAAAATTTATTTATTTCATCCCCAGAACTTAATGTTAGTGCATTACTTCAGCCAAGCACTAAGAGTGGAAAACATTCAGCCTTTGCCAAAATTGAAACAAGAGAGCCATTTACGTAAGATTTTAAAAAATAATTTACATGTAAGAATAAAAGAATTTTTTCTTCAATTTGAATGTCATATGCTATTGCTAAATTGCTTTAAACAGTCACCTTCCATCAGATTTTAAAAGAGTGACATCAGATGTGCTATTTAAAATTGTTCTTTTATAAACCACAAACTTGAGAGAAGTGTGATCTTTGTATCAAGTACTTCACATTCATAATAGATCATTCGCACTATGTGTGAGATGCTTTTGGCGGGGGAGTCACATGGAAATGTCAGCATTGAAATGTTGGCTCCCTGCTTGCCTGTCCTGGGAACCTCAGGGTCAGACTAAGATTGGGCGTACCCTGGGACTAGCATGGAAGGCTGGGGCCATGAGGATCATTGCCGGATGGAAGGGAAACCATAAGCCAATACTGGGCGTGGAAAGCGATAATCTCAGTGCACCAAGCGGCCTGAAATGCTTTTATAATGACCCAGTTTATAGTCATTATTTTTCTCTGCCTCATAGCTGTTTCTTCCTCAGCCCATGCTTTGACAAAGGTCTCAAAAGCCATTTTCTCTTATTAGCAATGAAAGCAATGATTGTGGGTGCTAATTCTGTGCTTATCAATGTTATTCAGTTTCATTTTTACAATAACAGTATAAAGCAGACACTTTACTGTCTTTGTGAACTCAGAGGCATATGGGAAGTTGCCCCAAGGTTGTTCATTCAGGTAAGTGATTTGAACCCAAGGCCATCTGTCCCCAGAACCTGCCTATAACCACCTAGTGAGACTGCCTCTCCTAATACTTTAAATGTAATGAACAGAACAAAAACAGTTCAGAGCCTTTTCTATAGTGATACTTCACGCTGTATGTTTTTACTTCAGTGTAATATATCCACATGTATTATCTGATATTTGGCCCTAAATTGGCCAGTGGCAGGGGAGATGTTATTATGTTGGTAGATAAGGAAACAGGCACCAGGAGTCCACCTGGCTTACCTAGAACTAGCTCATTAGTGATAGACCTGCCACAGTGACTCCTGTCTCTGAGGTCTCAACCTGGGTCCCTGATTCAGCCTTGTTGATTATGGGTTCTAGGCCTCTGGATCAAAGAAATGAAGTAACGTTGTAAACAAACACACCATTGGTGGGATTGAAAAAGCTTACTCCTTATAGCTTCAAGCTAATATCTGAGCAGACAGCTGTGGAACACCTCTCTTTCAATTCTAACTTTGTCCATGGTTTTTGCCCCAGCCTCTTGGTTAAATAGGGGTTGATGGATTATTTTTTCTTTTTTCTCAGAGATGGTATGATTTGGTCCTTTAGGTTATTTGCAACATAAAACTCTGAAATATTTCTTCTTTTGAGAGTCTGGTTGTATATGTAGATGTAACAAATAGCCTTTGCTGCATTTGAATCTCCCTAGAGACGACTATGGCCCTGCTTCCACATTGGATCTCCTGTCTGCTCAGATGGGCTGTGGTGCGGGAACTTCTCTTTCTTACTGAATACATTTGCGTCTGTCTTATGTCATCCATATGCATTTGCAGAAATTTTTCAAAGTGCTTCTCCTTTTAAGGTCTGGAGCCCTTCAGGATTGGACAGTACACCAACTTTGTTAACATTGGAGAGCGCTGTAACGTTGCAGGATCAAGGAAGTTTGCTAAACTCATCATGGCAGGAAACTATGAAGTGAGCATCTTAATAAGACCCCTGAGGCATCTGCCCGTGTCTTTGGCTAGACAGCATGTAAATGAAACAGCTCTCTGCCTTTGATAGTGTTATTAGCAGAGCCCCTAGAAAGTGTGAGAAGATGGTAATGTGTGTTTGCAGCAGGGTGGGCTGGTGGGAGGACGAGGCTTTGAAAAATTGAAGCTGCTATTGTCAATATTTGTTAAAAAGTACTGCATTTGGTATATGAAGTAGGATGAGATGGGAGGGATCCAGGTTCTAGCTATTTCTATTCATCATGAAATAAATTAAAAAATTTGAGAAGGCTCTTTATTTTGTCTTCTCACAAATCCTTCTAGGGAAAGGGAAAGACAGGAAAATTCCTGTCAGTTCCTTATGACCGCATCAAACGCTCACTATTGAGGGTATTATGAATCTTGTTAGCTGTAGGCTAAAATAAACAAACGAAAGAAATAGACCCTTGCCTTGGAAAGTTTATGTGATAGTTTTAGCCATGGTGTTTTTAAGCTCGATCACTCTGTGGATGAGCATAATTTAATCTATACAGAGTATACCCAAGACTCCTGGATAGATTTTCCTATGAAAATGTGAATTTAAAATTGGAGGAATTTGGCCGGGGCTTTGATGATAGTTAACTTTGTCATCCAACTTTCCTCACTTTTTTGCAACCTTTAGGAGATCTTCCAGAAACCAGTACCAGAGCTGATTTAGTTTTCATAACAAGGAAAGGACCACGTATCCCCCTTCATGGACCTGTTCATTATTACCCGATGGCATCCCTGGAGGCATGTCTTCCTTCCCAGTCCCTCAGCTGGCACATTAGCAGGGCCTGGTTGCCCAGTTTCACCACTTCCCCTGTCAGTTGTCTTCCCCTCATTCTTGCTGCTTTCCAGTGCTCCTGTATGCATCCATCATGAGCCTTCCCAGTTTGGAAGTTCCACAGGGTGACTCGTTTTTGCATATGGAATAAAACTGAAATTCCTTAGTCTGTCATTCCATCCTCTTCACTTAGGTATTAAACTGCCCTCCCATCCTGATCTGTCATCTGAACATTCCAGGAGGCTCGCTTCTGACTCTGTGCCTTTGTTCTTGTTTGCTTCCTTCTGAAGTGCCAGTGACTCTTCCTAGCCATATAGTGTTCTTCAGTTGGCAGTGTTTCTATTATGTTTTGATTCTTATGCCTATTCTATGGTGTCCCTTTGGTGGATTTGATAGATTTGACACTGAGAGCATTTTAGGAAGAAGCAAACAGATGAAAGTAATAATATCTATCATTTAATAAGGTCTTTCTATGTGCCATCACTGTGCTAAGCACTTTATGTCATTTCTCATTTAATCATCACAGCCTGGTGGCAATAGATACTGTGGTTATCCCCATTTTACAAGTGTAGAAATGGAGGCTTGGGGAGGTTAAATGACTTGCCTTTTGTTTTACAGCAAGTAAATGATAGAACCCAAGTCTACCAAGCATGTGCCCTTAACCACTTTGCTATCTCTGCCTAGTGGAAACAGTAGGAGGGGGCAGTAGAAACAGGAAGGGACAGGTGACTCTTCATTAGAGTTTAGCTTTTATGTCTTAGTGATCCCTTTGTGGTTTAGTGAAAAGAACATTGACCTGAAAGAAGTTCCAGTCCTGTGTTCTTACTCAACTCAAATGTCTTTAAACAAACCGCTTCATCTCTCTGAGGTTGTTTGGGAAGGTTAGACCTTGAAGCTGTTATTCGTGATTGTTAAGAAATAGGTCAGATATTGGCATTTCCATTTTCCAGGTCTTTTGACCCTGTTGCTTACTGTCTTATCTCCTGTCTGTTTGCTCCAATCCATTCCCCATTAGCCAGCTGAAGATGCTCCCTCTCAGTTAGCTTTCTCCATTTTGGTTTGTGGCGACCTTTCCCTTTCCTGGATGTTGAGATCATCTTGGCATTTGACCCACACATTGTATGGCAGTGCCCAGTAGTTTTTTATGTGACTGTGACATGTGCCCCCAACTAGATATAAACCCTTTAAGAACCAGGATTGTGATTTACACTTCTTTTTATTCTTTATTTTATTTAAATTGGTACTGATACTAGAAAACATTTTTTGATTTACTGAATTAATTAATTGATTTATTTATTTTGAGACAGAGTCTTGCTCTGTCACCCAGGCTGGAGTGCAATGGCGTGATCTTGGCTCATTGCAACCTCCACCTCCAAGGTTCAAGCGATTCTCCTGCCCCAGCCTCCAGAGTTGCTGGGACTACAGGCACATGCCGCCAGACCCAGCTAATTTTTGTATTTTTAGTAGAAATGGAGTTTTGCCTTGTTGGCTAGGCTGGTCTTGAACTCTTGACCTCAAGTGATCTGCCTGTCTCAGCCGCCCAGAGTGCTGGGATTACAGGCGTGAGCCACCGCGCCTGGTCCAGATTTACTGAATTGAATTGTGATCCTTTTTCTCTCTGCGGCCTTGGCTCAGTGCATATGGCGTTTCCTTGTGGCATATGCCATAGGGTTTCGTGCCTATTCTATCACAATGAGTGCTAAAAGTTTCTATTTTGCTTGGGCTAAAAAAAATCAAGACAACATCAGCATCTACTATTGATTTTATCCTTGCTTATTTTATTACATTATGAAGTGTACAGTAAAGACTTAAATAAACAAAAAGTCTCTGTCATGTTAGTTAGAAGGCATTATGGAACGTGTATATTTTGTCCAATGTTGTTCAGAGTGGGAAGTGTATAAGACTCTTTTTGGAACACTTATCCTACAAAATATTCCTTAGATGGTCATAAGTGGGAAATGCTGTATTCTGTTTTGGGAAGGTTGCAGTGTATAATAGTGCATTAAAGAATTTGAAAACCTTCCAGTGTTATAAAACCTGCTGAAACTTATTTAACTGACATTTCTTTTCATGTAACTCCTATTAACAGCCTGTAGTGAATACTTTCAGCAGATACTGAAGAGTTATATAGTTTTTGGCAAATACTGAAGAGTTACATCGTTTTGGATGGTTTCTCTAAGGACTTTTTTTGGAGGAGTTGGGGCTTGAGCTGGGTCTTAAACAATGTGGAAGGGAAAGGGATTGCGTTCCAAGCAGAGGGGACAACATGATCTGCAGCACAGAGGTGGGAACAGATCTGGCTGGGTGAAGGCTCCAGCGGGGGTGGAATGGGAAGTTCAGTTGGGTAAGAAGATAGGGGCCAGCTCAGAGGGCCTTGACTGCCATGCTGAGGAATTGAGAATCTATGGTAGGAAAACAGCTTTGGTGGATTCTAAGCAGTGAGATGATGTGATGGAAGAGATGTGTAAGAAAGGTTAATTTGTGATGAGTGATGGGAGGACAGCAGGCCCAGAGTCAGGGAGTCTGGCTAGGTAGTCTGTGTAATTTGAAAGGATTGCTGGGAAGGGTAAGGAATGACCTCGTTAGCCTTTTCTCAAAGTACTGTCTCCTAACGCTGCTTCCTCTCTCATTCTTCCTTCAGGAAGCCTTGGGTGTTGCCAGAGTGCAGGTGGAAATGGGAGCCCAGGTGCTGGATATCAACATGGATGATGGCATGCTAGATGGTCCAAGTGCAATGACCAGATTTTGCAACTTAATTGCTTCCGAGCCAGACATCGCAAAGGTTATACAAAGTTTATATTTATCAGGGGGATTTACTTGTCTCACTTTGTCACTCATTTAACTGTGCCAGTTGTCCCATTAATCTGTGAACTCAAGAACTGGTTTTCTGAGCACAGTAGTTTCTGATTGTCAGCTTTCTCAGATAATGATAACCTTTCCATATAAAGCAGATCTTGGAGACAGCTGTGGCTTCAGCCTGGCTGTTTCCAAGGCTTCTGGGATTGTTCATGAGAATTGAGTCTCCTCAGATGTCTGGACAGAATAACAACCCGCTTTCCCTGTCTGTGAAGGAAAATCATTGGCTCTATTTTTGCCATAGGCAAGGGAACTCAGTGATTTCTTTCTAATAACAGAAAGGAGAGAACTTTCAGGCTTATCAGACTAAGACAAAAATACAAAACAAGATTAAGTCAAGAGGTTATGTCAGCTTTTACATTTGTTCTTTAAAAGGTGAAAGTTGATTTTTGTGTCAGTCTTTCAAACATTTTTAAATGAGTTCTAAAATTTTTAAAAATCTTACCTTATTTTTCTGCCATTAAGCTTGTTATGAGGAGTGATTTTTTTTCCCCCTCCTGAGGCAGGGTTTTTGCTCTGTGGCCCAAGCTGGAGTGCAGTGGTGCAATCATAGCTCACTGCAACCTCAGACTCCTCCCACTTCAGTCTCCTGAGTAGCTAGGACCACAGGCACGCATCATTTAAAAAATATTTTTGGTAGAGAGGGCGGGTCTTGCTGTGCTACCCAGTCTGATTTTGAACTCGTAGGCTCAAGCAGTCCTCCAGCCTTGGCCTCCCAAAGTGGTAGGATTACAGTTGTGAGCCACTGTGCCTGGCAGGAAGTGATTTTTGAAGTTCTTTTTTAAAGAAACTTCCTAGTGCTTTAAGAGTTTCATTTTTCAGGTTGAGCTATTGGTTTTTTATTAGGCTTCAGCAGATTTAAGTTAGAAGTCTGTGGTAAGTACTGAATTACATTTGCCCATCTTTCATTTGTGTCTTAAAACTCTTTACTAAAAAGTCTCATCATTCCTCTGGGAATAAATATTTTGAGAATTTAAGGTACAAAGAAGCAAGACAACTTGTTCAAAGTTAGTTAGAATCAGAGGTATAGCCAATTGTTTATCAGCTTAGTATTGGGAAGAGGGTAGACTCGCCTTGTAAGGCCCAATCAAGTCAATGGACTATTGACCCTACTTTCTTTTCTCATCTCTAAAATGGGATCATCAAACCCCCTTTGTGAATTGTAAAGATGCAAGTGCTTTATCAACTGTGAAGGACCCCATGTAACTCAATAAATTATTAGTGTTCTGATTGCCACAACAATTTCTTATCTTTCTTGGTTTTGCCCTACTACCACAATTTATTGGAGGCCAAATTTCGACCCATAGGGTAAAGCATAAAAACATTTTACCAGCACCTTTTCACCGGTAGGGTTGGGACACCAAACTATCAGCAAGCAAATATGAGCCGATACACTGGCCTGGTACTGTCGTTGCATTTGACCCTTTTCTTAGCAAACCTGTCATTACTAGCATGCTAAGAAAAAGCAAAATTGGTGGAGTGCCTGTTCTTTTTGCTCTTGTTTGATGGCGTGGCTTAGGAAATTGCTGACTACTCATTTTTCAGTCCTCAGTTGAAATGTTTCCTGCCCCGGGAAGCTTTCCCTGGATTTTCCCGCCCCATTCTCCATGCTTCCTAGATTGGGTTTGGTGCATGCTTCCATGGCAGTCTGTGCTTCTCGTATGCTTTTAGCTTTTACCACACTTTATGTCATTACTTGTTTAATTATTTATCTTTCTAAGCTCAGTGGAGCCAGGGACCTGGCTTTCTTACTGTTTTCCCTGTATGGGCCTAATATGGTAGTCATTTAATTATTTATTGAATGGCTTAATTGAATAATGTGGCCTATGCTGGGAGCTGTGGTGTGCACCTGTAGTTTCAGCTACTCGGGAGGCTGAGTGGGGAGGATGCCTGGAGCTCAGGAGTTCAAGACCAGCCAAGGCAACATAGTAAGACCTTGTCTCTAAAAATAAAAAATTATGCAGCCTAGATTAGTTGCCTCATTTCATTTCTTTTTATCAATCTAATTCTTCAAGCCCTTCCTTTCACCTTTCCTGGAACAGAAGTATGAATTAAAAGGAACCTATTCTCAACTGTGCATTTCAGTCTTGTCCTTTATTTTAATTATATGCATTTGTTGATAATTAGATCTGTTTTTCCTTTCTAATATTAAAAGTCTTTCTTTTTTTTTTTTCAGTAAAGAACTTGATTTTCTAAAGGGAAGAATGAATTTGAATAACTTGGCTAGAGGGCTGTTCCCAAAGGACACAAGGCTAAACATGAATCCCTGAGTCAGATGAGGGATGTCTAAATCCTATCTGAGGTGTTTGCCTCGGGGCCTAGGCACTTGAAAGTGTACTGCACTGAAGCTGGTGAACTGATCCCACTGATTTCATTCTGATGTTCAGCTATGATCTTTCAGCTATAAATCCCTGGCCCATGCATGGAGTATCTTGTAATACTGAAATTACTCCAAGTATTTTGGGCTTAAAGAATAAGTGTATTAAAATTCTGTCTCTGACGTACTACTATTATTTGCTTATTGTTTTGCTAAAGAAGAAACAGGGAATACTTTAGAGCCTTTGAAAAGTAATTTGTAGTGACTTGCGGCCTCTCTGTGATTTTCTTGCCTTTCTGATCTCAGGTACCTTTGTGCATCGACTCCTCCAATTTTGCTGTGATTGAAGCTGGGTTAAAGTGCTGCCAAGGGAAGTGCATTGTCAATAGTGTTAGTCTGAAGGAAGGAGAGGATGACTTCTTGGAGAAGGCCAGGAAGATTAAAACATTTGGAGCTGCTATGGTGGTCATGGCTTTTGATGAAGAAGGACAGGTGAGTGATTTCTTTTGGACTAATCCATTGTGTTACCCAGGTTAGAATGCAAATCTGAAACAGCTACATATATACATACACATATACATATATCTTTCTGTATACATTCATATACATATGTGTACACGTATCTGTATACAGTCATACATCATGCATTACTTAACAATGGAGATATCATCTGAGAAATACATCATTAGGTGATTTTGTCATTGTGCCAACATCCTAGAGTGTATTTACACCAACCTAGATGGGATAGCCTACTACACACGTAAGCTAGATGGTATAGTGTATTATTCCTATATCATAAGCTAGTGTAGCATGTTACCGTACTGAATACTGTAGGGAACTGTAACAAAGTGATATGTATTTGTGTATCTAAACATATTGAAACATAGAAAATTTACAGTAAAAATATAGTATTATAACCTTAGGGAACCATTGTTGTTTATATGATCCATCATTGATTTAAGTGTCCTTATGTGGTCAGTGACGGTATATGAAAATCTGATACATAGTAAAGTCTTTGTATTCATGAGGAAAGGTTGAAGTATTCAGGAAATGCTATTGGGACGACTGGCTATGCATTTGGAAGAAAATAAAGTTAGATTCCCATTTCTAACCATATACTAAAATAAAGTTAGCTATTTGCAACATGAATAATAGTAGTGGGTGAATATCCCTAATATGCAAAGAGTTTCTGTAAGTCAGAAAGCAAAACACCCCATTCAACCCAATAGGAAAATGGACAAAGGAAATGAGTAACAGTTTATATAAAAATAAATAACAAATAGCCAATAAACTTACGAGAAGATACTAACTTTTGTAAGCATTAAAGAAATAAAAAATAAAGAAATAATGAGATTAGTTTCCTTTACCAAATAGAAGAAAAAATTAGAAGATTGATAAATGGCAGCCTTCATAATACCTCTGCCATAGAATCAGGGTGGGGCACATGGGAAGCTTCAGATATAATTATAGTTCAACTGTGTGATACACTGATTATTGTTACATCTTATACTTCACATAACTTTTTATGAATATTTTGGTACCTATTTAAAACCACTAAAAAATCTATTTCTTATGATTAAGCTCTTCCTGGGAATCTAGTAATAAGGTTGAGTATATAAGGATATATGTTCACATTTATTGTAGCATTGTGGTAGCAATAAGCTAAGAACACTAAATGTCAGTTACTAGGGGAATGCTTAAACCTTGCTCCTTACTACATAGAATACTGTGCAGCAGTTAAAAAGAATCAGGAGATGGAACCATGTCTTCAATATATTGAAAAATGAAAAAAATGAGTGACATGATCCCAATTTTACTTAATATAAAAGTACTTTACATTTACATATGTGTGTCTGTATAAGCAGAGAAAAGAATTTGATGATTGTCAACTGGGGTAGTAGGGATGGTCTGAGATGGAGATGGTCTCAAATGGGGACATACTGACAATGAACAAGTACTGGGATTATATGTACTTTTTCTTTCCTTTCTGTCTTTCTTTTGTATTTTTGAAATAAAATTGTTTTTAAATGTATTTTTTTGTATAAAAGATACATTTTCTTTCATTGTGAAAAAATTCAAATCATCCAGAAGAATGCAAAAGAGAGAGAATTTTGATCATTAACATATATTGAACCTTAATTCACACCAAGCAAGTACACAACACACATTAAATCAGTTCTTCCTCCAAGCGTATAAACCGTGGGTATGTATTCTTGTTATTTTTGAATGTCATGTGAGGAAACTAAAGCACAGAGATGTCCCAGGACTTGCAGTTGTCACACAGCTAACAGTTTGCAGTGCTGGGATTCAGGTCTAGGCAATCTGGTTTCATTCATCAGGGCCTGTGCTAAATGGTTGAGTGAAAAGGCTGTCAGGGAAGAGTTGGCCTGTTTAGAAGAGGTGGTCTTGTAAGACCTGTCTGAGGAGGGAACATTTGAAAACCGGAATAAAATGAGAGAGCAGGCCACATGCCATGTGGGGAAAGAGCAAAAGAGGTTTCAGCAAAATGAAAAATTTTCTAAGATGAGATTATACCTGGTATTCTGTAACTCTTTTCCCTACTCAACATAATGTTGGCATTTTCCCATCTTAGTGAATAGGGATTAAAAGTCCATGGTTTCTGGTTGCATTGCATTCTAGTATGTTTTACTTACTATCTATTATTGAATGAAATTGTGTTTCTAATTTTTTAGTAGCATGAACAGTTCAGTGACCAATGAATATCCTAATTCATGCAGCTATTTCCCGTTGTAAATGATTTTTCTTAGAGTCAGTTCATTGAAGTGGGATTGCTATGTCAGAGAGTGTGCGCATTTACTATTTTGAGGCACATTGTTAAAATTGTCAATCTGAAAAGTTGTTATCTTCCGCTACAAGTTTAGTGTGGTGTGGGACCTTTTGATAATTGTGTCTTCTGCAGATAGACAAATCATTCCGTAAACAAAAAGGAAAACAAAAGCCCTCAGCCTCCTAGATCCTGAGGCAACCACTTTCAACTTTTTAAGCTGATTCTTGTAGCATCTACCTCTTTATCTTCAAATTCCAGTCTTAGTTTTTATTTATTGATTTCTTACAATGATTAAAGATTTTTTAGCTTTTCACCGTCCTCTGCCCTGACTCTGTACAGCTTTACTTTTATCCTTCTCAATATAGTTCATTTTAGCTATAATCGTTTTCAGTGCTTACATTATTAAGCAGTGTAAAAGCTGAGCCATGCAATAGTATACTATGATTGCTTATCCTTTCTTACTCTTTATTTGTTTTCTGTGAAGGTAATACTTACCTTTTTGTTTGTATTGTTTTCTGTGTATTTCGCCTTCAGATTGTACCCTAGTTGTGTAAACCTCCAATATCCAATGTAGCCAGACACACTAAGAGGACTGTCATACTACTCTTTTGAAGAATTCTCCCTCCAAGTCTTCTGACATGACCCGGAACGGCTATTCAGTAGGCCAGCTGCACAGCTGTGACCTTCCTCCTGGGGTTCCATTTGCCTTTCTCTTAGATTTTTTAGAACTCATAATTTCCTCATTCTTGGTTAACCTTTTTTTTGGTCATTTGGTAGAGTACATTCCCTGGTAGCTTCTTGTGAAAGAAAACATAGCAGTAAATATTTTTGAAACCTTACGTGTCAGAAAATGGCCGTATTCTACTTTTACGCTTAATTGGCAGTTGTATGGGCATAGGAGTGCAATCTTGAAGTTCTTCTGTGTTTTCAAAGTACTGCTCCTTTGTCTTCTGGTTCCCACTGGTATTGGTAAGAAGTCCAGTGCTGTTCTAACTTTTGATTATTTTTGTGAAA
The DNA here is from genome assembly GCF_000951035.1 of Colobus angolensis palliatus. NCBI lineage: Eukaryota > Metazoa > Chordata > Mammalia > Primates > Cercopithecidae > Colobus > Colobus angolensis. The sequence goes on from NW_012114577.1 coordinate 5,007,844, forward strand.
CTTGTTTTTCTATTCTCTGGACGCTTTGGGAATCTTTTGTGTCCTCTGTGTTCTGAATTCTTGCGATGATGAGCCATGCATTATGCTGGCACTCAGTAGGCCTTTTCATTTGTGAAAGTCACAGCTGCAGTGGTAGGAAGTGTCCTTGGATTTTTTTATTTTCTTTTTTGGTACATATATTATTGAGATATTGAATGTTTTGGACAGGTTGCCTAATTTTCTTATATTTCTCTCCTATTTTGCAACTCTGGTGTTCTGCTCTGCATCGGGTGAGATTTTCATATCTACATTTATCCTCCAGACCCTCTATTTAGAGTTTTATTTCTTCTTTTTCCAGAAGCTCTTTTTTTGTTATCTGAATGTTCCTTTTAACAATATATATAGTGGGCTGGGCGCAGTGGCTCACGCCTGTAATCTCAGCACTTTGGGAGGC